>NW_025923838.1:604085-800884 GCF_902655055.1 Lutra lutra | reverse complement strand
TTTGAGGGGGGTTCTCTGAACCTCCTGGATTTTGATGCTTGTTTCCTTTGCCATATTGGGGAAATTCTCTCCAATAATTCTCTCCAATATACCTTCTATTCTCCTCTCCGTTTCCTCTCCTTCTTGAATCCCAATTATTCTAATGTTGTTTCGTCTTATGGTGTCACTTATCTCTCGAATTCTCCCCTCGTGGTCCAGTAGATTTTTGTCTCTCTTTTTCTCAGCTTCTTTATTCTCTGTCATTTGGTCTTCTATATCGCTAATTCTTTCTTCTGCCTCATTTATCCTAGCAGTGAGAGCCTCCATTTTTGATTGCACCTCATTAATAGCTTTTTTGATTTCAACTTGGTTAGATTTTAGTTCTTTTATTTCTCCAGAAAGGGCTTTTATATCTCCCGAGAGGGTTGCTTTAATATCTTCCATGCCTTTTTCAAGCCCGGCTAGAACCTTGAGAATCGTCATTCTGAACTCTATATCTGACATATTACCAATATCTGTATTGATTAGGTCCCTAGCCTTTGGTACTGCTTCTTGTTCTTTTTTTTGTTGTGAATTTTTCCGCCTTGTCATTTTGTCCAGATAAGAGTATATGAAGGAGAAAGTAAAATATTAAAAGTGTGGCAACAACCCCAGGAAAATATGCTTTAGCCAAATCAGAAGAGATCCCAAATCGTGAGGGGGGAGAAAGGGGAGAAAAAGGGGTTCAGAAGAAAAAAAAAATTAAAAAAAGAAACTATTAAAAAAAGAAAGCCTATAAAAAATATAAAAAGAAAAAAAAAATATATATATATTAGATAAACTATTTAATAAACGTTTAAAAGAAAACGTAAATGTTTAAAAAATTTAGCAGAAGAAGAGAAAAAAAATTGAAAAAAAAATTAAATTAACTGCAAGGCTAAAGAATCATGGGGAGAAAGCCATGAGTTCCATGCTTTGCTTTCTTCTCCTCTGGAATTCCGCCACTCTCCTTGGTATAGAAACTGCACTCCTTGGTAGGTGAACTTGGTCCTGGCTGGGTTTCTCGTTGATCTTCTGGGGGAGGGGCCTGTTGTAGTGATTCTCAAGCGTCTTTGCCCCAGGCGGAGTTGCACCGCCCTTACCCGGGGCCGGGCTGAGTAATCCGCTCGGGTTTGCTGGGTTTCCTTTCAGGAGCTTTTGTTCCCTGAGCGCTTTCCGTAGAGTTCCGGAGGACGGGAGTGAAGATGGCGGCCTCCTGGTCTCCGGCCCAGAGGAGCCGAGAGCCCAGGGCCCCACTCCTCCATGGACCCTCAGAGAATAGCGCCCAATTACTCCCGTCACCCTGGCCTCTGGCCACGCTCCGAGCTGACCGAGCCTGCGACCGGTTCAAGGTAACCCCGAGTTTAAAGCTCACTCCTTGGCTCTGTCTCTGTAGCCAGCTTCCCTGTTCTAATACCTGTAAGCTTTGCGACACTCAGACACCCCCGATCCTTCTGTGACCCTGTGGGACCTGAGGCCACACTGATCCCGCCTGGGCTTCACCCCAGTTAAGCTTCTGGAGCAATGTCCCTCAGTGGAACAGACTTTTAAAAGTCCTGATTTTGTGCTCCATTGCTCAGCCGCTCGCTGGGAGCCGACCCCTACCCCCGCGGTCTATCTTCCCGTCGCTTTTGATTCACTTCTCCGCCAGTCCTACCTTGCAGAAAGTGGTTGATTTTCTGTTTCTGGAATTGCTGTTCTTCTTCTCTTCAATCTCCCGTTGGATTTATAGGTGTTTGCAATCTTTAGATAAGCTATTTAGCTGATCTCCGGCTACCTGAAGTAGTCTCAGCCTGCTACTTCTCCTCCATCTTGACTCCGCGAGGTGGATAATCTTTTTAATGTGCTGTTGGGTCCTGTTTGCTAGGATCGTGCTGAGAATATTAGCATCCATATTCATCAGTGATATTGGTCTGAAATTCTCCTTTTTGGTAAGGTCTTTGCCTGGTTTGGGGATCAGGGTAATGCTGGCTTCATAGAAAGAGACTGGAATTTTTCCTTCTGCTTCAAATTGTTGAAACAGCTTCAGGAAAATAGGTGTTATTTCTTCTTTGAAAGTTGGGTAGAATTCCCCAGGGAATCCATCAGGTCCTGGGGTCTTGTTTTTTGGGAGGTTTTTGATCACTGCTTCAATCTCATTACTGGATATCGGCCTATTCAGCTTGTCAATTTCTTCTTGATTCAATTTTGGGAGTTTATAGCTTTCCAGGAATGCATCCATTTCATCTAGGTTGCTTAGCTTATTGACATATAACTGTTGATAATAACTTCTGATGATTGTTTCTACTTCCTTGATGTTAGTTGTGATCTCTCTCTTTTCATTCATAATTTTATGAATTTGGGCTTTCTCTCTTTTCTTTTGGATTAGTGTGGCCAATGGTTTATCCATCTTATTGATTTTTTCAAAAAAACAGCTTCTAGTTTCATTGATACGTTCTACTGTATCTCTGGTTTCTACTTCATTGATCTCAGCTCTAATCTTGACGATTTCCCTTCTTATGTGTGGAGTTGGTTTGATTTGTTGTTGATTCTCCCGTTCTTTAAGGTGTAGAGACAGCTGGTGTATTCTGCATTTTTCAATTTCTTTGAGGGAGGCTTGGATGGCTATGTATTTCCCCCTTGGGATCGCCTTTGCTGTATCCCATAGGTTTTGGACAGAAGTGTCTTCATTCTCCTTGGTTTCCATGAATTGTTTCAGTTCTTCCTTGATCTCCTGGTTGATCCAAGCATTCTTAAGCAAGGTGGTCTTTAGCTTCCAGGTGTTTGAGTTCTTTCTGAACTTTTCCTTGTAATTGAGCTCCAGTTTCAAAGCATTTTGATTTGAGAATGTGCAGGGAATAATCTCAGTCTTTTGGTATCTGTTGAGTCTTGATTTGTGACCCAGTATGTGGTCTATTCTTGAGAAGGTTCCATGTGCACTTGAGAAGAATGAGTATTCTGTTGTTTTAGGTTGGGGTGTTCTGTATATATCTAGGAGGTCCATCTGGTCCAATGTGTCTTTCAATACTCTTGTTTCTTTATTGATTTTCTGCTTTGATGATCTGTCTATTTCTGAGAGAGGCGTGTTAAGATCCCCTACTATTAATGTATTCATATCAATATGACTCTTTATCTGGATTAACAGTTTTCTTATGTAATTGGCTGCTCCCATATTGGGGGCATAGATATTTACAATTGTTAGATCATCTTGGTGGGTAGTCCCTTTAAGAATGATGTAGTGTCCTTCTGTATCTCTGACTCTAGTCTTTAGTTTAAAATCTAATTTATGTGATATGAGAATCACTACCCTGGCCTTCTTTTGAGGCCCATTGGCATGAAAGTTGCTTCTCCATCCCTTCACTTTCAGTCTGGGTGTATCTTTAGGTTCAAAATGGGTCTCTTGTAGACAAGATATGGATGGGGCCTCTCATTTTATGCAATCTGCAACCCTGTGCCATTTTATGGGCGCATTTATGCCATTCATATTGAGAGTTATTATTGATCGATACATTTTTATTGACATCGTGTTACCTTTGAAGTCTTTCTTTCTGTACATCATCTCTATATTTCTGTTCAATGGTATTCTTAGGATTTTTCCTCTTTTAAAGAAACCCCCTTAATATTTCCTGCAATATTGGCTTGGTGGTTGCATAGTCTTTTAAGCCTTGCTGGTGTTGGAAACTCTTTATCTCACCATCCATTTTGAATGTCAGTCTTGCTGGATAAAGTATCCTTGGCTGCATGTTCTTCTCATTTAGTGCCCTAAATATATCTTTCCAGCCCTTTCTGGCTTGCCAGTTCTCTGTGGACAGGTCTGACGTTATTCTGATGGGCTTTCCTCTGTAAGTAAGGCTTGCAAGAGGTTTCCTCTGTCCTAGAGGCTTTCAAGAGATTATATCTATAATTATGATTCCTCAATTTGACTCTCAGGTGCCTTAATGTTTTTTTTTTTTTTTTTGGAATCTATAATCTTGGGTGGAGACCGTTCAGTCTCTAGTACATGAACGCTGGTTCCATTCACGAGGTTGGGAAAATTGTCATGAAGAACTTGTTCCACTATATCTTCTAGAATTCTTTCTTTCTCCTCCCCTTCAGGGATTCCAATAATTCTGACATTGGAACATTTCATGGCATCATTTGTTTCCCTGATTCTGTTTTTGTGGCTTCTAAGCTGTTTGTTCCAGGCTTCCTCCTGATCCTTTCTCTCTATCTGTTTGTCCTCCAGATCACTAATTCTATCTTCTGTCTCAGTTACCCTAGCTTTGAGAGAATCTAGATTAGATTGGAACTCATTGAGAGCATTATGAACCTCACCTCTGGTAGCTTTTAGCTCTGTCCTAACATTGTGAACATCCTCTCTGGTCGCTTTCAGTTCAGCCCTAATCAATTCTGTTTGGTCATCCATGGCTTTCTCCAACCTAGCTATTGCTTGGATAATTGTTAGCCTGAATTCTCTTTCTGACATACTGTCTATGTTGATAGCCATTAGCTCTGTTGCAGAAGGTCCATCCTCTGTATTTTTCTTCTCTTGGGCATTCCTCCTCCTAATCATTTTGGTGAGAGATGACTAAACATATGTAGCTGGATGTATTGACTGTCGTGCAGTCAAGGTGCATCCTGGAACTCTCTGAGCAATCAGGATTCCCCACCCAAATGAGAGAAAAAAGAAAAGAAAAAAATAAGAGAGAGAGACAGGAAAGAAAGGAAGATAAAAGAGAAAGTTCAACCCAAATGGGCACCAATGTAAGGTTTATGAAGTGTACAAACAAAAACAGATGATCAAAAAGACTGATAAAAGTATATGACAAGAGAAATTATATATATATATATATATATATATATATATATATATATATATATACACAAATAAAGGAAGAACTTCGGCATAAAGAACCCCAAGTGTAAGACTTATATACTATCAAGACAAACACAGAAACACTGGTGGAAGAAAAAGATGGGAGAGTGGTTATAAATTCTCAATATGGGCGAGGAAGGTTGTTTTGATCCATCCTGGATGTATCTTGATATCTTTGTTAAAGTAGTCAACTTTCCTGCCTACTGGTGTTTCTGCCCCGTAGAGATCCAGACATGTATAATTCTGATCTCAGGCTGATTTCATAGGTGATCAGAGTTCTTTGGTAGGTAATCAGCTCACTTTAGGGTACAGATTGAAAAGGCGCCTCCTCCTACTTTCCTGCCATCTTGTCTCTCCCCCAATCTGAGGGTTTTGAAGGGGCAGGGGTGGGAGGTTGGGTGAGCTTGATGGTGGATATTATGGAGGGCACCTTTTGGATGGAACAGTGGGTGTGGTACATAAATAATGAATTCTGGTACACTGAAAAGAAATTTAATCCTTTTAAAAAGAGGGAAAAAAGTAAAAAAAAATGTTAGGTGACATAGTAATGCCAAGAGCAGTTAAATCTGTGAAAACACTGTGGAAGATCTTAATTTTACCCTGCCTGAGAAAAATTCTCTGGCGTTTAAATGTCTTTGCAAAGATTCTCTTAATTCAATGACATGGGCAGTTTTCAGAACTCTCCGTTCCCAACAGCTATGTGACATGCATTAGCCGTGACCATGGAAGCGTGAAAAATGTAGACAATTACAGAAGACATTGGGGGAAGTATAAAAATTCAAGGACTGAAGATGGCAATGTAAAGTTGCAATTAGCCCAATTTTATACTTTTTTTGGATGACATTTCACTAACATTCATAAACTTGCAAATAACACAATATAAATGCAAAATGAGTCTCCTGAATTTTTATTAAAAATTTGTAAATTTGTTATGGTAGTAGTTGTTTGAATTAGTTTAAAGCCATGAATTACTCTAATGATATACCAGACATTTTGAGTGGACTTTAAACAATGGTTTCTCTTTTTAAAATTTGGTGTGCAATACTTTACCACATATGCAAGACTTTTGGGAAAAGTTGATTCCATCCTCTATGCTATGGGTGGGAGAAGAAAATGGGACAAAATTACAATGGAGTGAAAAAGGGCCATACCTTACTCCTTACCTTTCCAGTAATCCCATAATTACCTGCTGCTAGAAAATCTCTGACCCACAGAAAAAAGTAATCACATTCTTTAAGAAAATGAATATAAAGAGTCTATGAGAGAGCAGATACAACCTCAAAGAATAAGAATTGGAGGCGACTAATGGGTTGTCCATAGAGCATCATTAAATTTGATGTTGTGTTCAACAAGTCATTAGTTTCGTGTAATACTCAGTGCTCACCACAACAAGTGCCATTACCTGATTACCCCATCTTTCCATGCCATTCCCTTCTGTAACCCACAGTTTGTTTTATGGCTCCAGGGTCTCTCATGGTTTGTCTCCCTCTCTGATTTCTTCTTATTGATGAATAAGATAATTAATTCAAGTAACAGTTATTGACAAATCTATATAGAAGATATTGGTCATTTTGTGGAGGTGCTGCAAAGTCTACTGTATGGTAGAAAAGCATGAAAAAATATAAACAAAATGTGAATATATTAATTTCAAAAACTAATTAATCAAACCAACCCCTTTTGTGATAGAAAATGATGGGGAAAGCATAGTAGACCATTCAGCAGGATAATCACAGAGAGCTTAAAGATATTTATTTTACTAAGAACTGAATGAGGAGGAGTTATATGAATGATAACCAGAGGAACTGCCCTCCTCTTAGGTGCGAATACAATTTCAAAGCCTCAAAAGAGAAAGAGCTGGGATATGATTTGTTAACTTGCTGTTGAAACCTCAGGACCTGAAAATATGGAGTACATGTTAAGTGTGAAATTAATAAATGATTACACATATTTTTACATTTGAAAAGAATAAATAAGGGAGAGTTTTGTTATTTGCAGAGGGCCACGTATATATTTGAGGAGGCTGGAAATCATAGGTGAATCTTGTGCTTCCTTGAGTTTTGTTATACTTTGCATTTCCATAAAGTACTGTTTATTAATTTGATCTACCAATGTGTCCTCAAGACTACAAGCAGTATTGTCTTATTGTTTTCCATTAAATATGACAATTAATTGCTAATTTTATAATAACCGATATTAAAATGCTTTACTTGAACTCTCAATGGACACAAAGGTGGAGAAGCCTTGACAAAAGAAGATGGAAACATATGGAACTAAACACTCATGCAGGAGGAAAAAACCAAAATTGGAGACAATCTGTTACATAGACTAAGAGCAATAATTATTTAAATGCATGTGATGACAAGAGGAAATTTGGAAAGAACCCAAATACATGGAAACTAAACAGCATCCTTCTAAAGAATGAATGGGTCAACCAGGAAATTAAAGAAGAATTGAAAAAATTTATGGAAACAAATGATAATGAAAACACAACGGTTCAGAATCTGTGGGACACAACAAAGGCAGTCCTGAGAGGAAAATATATAGCAGTACTAGCCTTTCTCAAGAAACAGGAAAGGTCTCAGGTACACAACCTAACCCTACACCTAAAGGAGCTGGAGAAAGAACAAGAAAGAAACCCTAAACCCAGCAGGAGAAGAGAAATCATAAAGATTAGAGCAGAAATCAATGAAATAGAAAGCAAAAAAAAAAAAAAAAAAAAAAAAAAAAAAAAAATAGAACAAATCAACAAAACTAGGAGCTGGTTCTTTGAAAGAATTAATAAGATTGATAAACCCGTGGCCAGACTTATCAAAAAGAAAAGAGAGGACCCAAATAAATAAAATCATGAATGAAAGAGGAGAGATCACAACGAACACCAAAGAAATACAGACAATTATAAGAACATACTATGAGCAACTCTACGCCAACAAATTTGACCATCTGGAAGAAATGGATGCATTCCTAGAGACATATAAACTACCACAACTGAACCAGGAAGAAATAGAAAGCCTGAACAGACCCATAACAAGTAAGGAGATTGAAACAGTCATCAAAAATCCCCAAACAAACAAAAGCCCAGGGCCAGATGGCATCCCGGGGGAATTCTACCAAACATTTAAAGAACTAATTCCTATTCTCCTGAAACTGTTCCAAAAAATAGAAATAGAAGGAAAACTTCCAAACTCATTTTATGAGGCCAGCATCACCTTGATCCCAAAACCAGACAAGGATCCCAACAAAAAAGAGAACTACAGACCAATATCCTTGATGAACACAGATGCAAAAATTCTCGCCAAAATACTAGCCAATAGGATTCAACAGTACATTAAAAGGATTATTCACCACGACCAAGTGGGATTTATTCCAGGGCTGCAAGGCTGGTTCAACATCCGCAAATCAATCAATGTGATACAACACATTAATAAAAGAAAGAACAAGAACCATATGATACTCTCCATAGATGCTGAAAAGCCATTTGACAAAGTACAGCATCCCTTCCTGAACAAAACTCTTCAAAGTTTAGGGATAGATGGCACATACCTCAATGTTAACAAAGCCATCTATGAAAAACCCACCGCAAATATCATTCTCAATAGAGAAAAACTGAAAGCTTTTCCGCTAAGGTCAGGAACACGGCAGGGATGTCCCTTATCACCACTGCTATTCAACATAGTACTAGAAGTCCTAGCCTCAGCAATCAGACAACAAAAGGAAATTAAAGGCATCCAAATCGGCAAAGAAGAAGTCAAACTATCACTCTTTGCAGATAATATGATACTATATGTGGAAAACCCAAAAGACTCCACTCCAAAACTGCTAGAACTTGAATTCAGTAAAGTGTCAGGATATAAAATCAATGCACAGAAATCAGTTGCATTTCTCTACACCAACAACAAGACAGAAGAAAGCGAAATTAAGGAGTCAATCCCATTTACAATTGCACCTAAAACAATAAGATACCTAGGAATAAACCTAACCAAAAAGACTAAGAATCTATATACAGAAAACTATAAAGTACTCATGAAAGAAATTGAGGAAGAAACAAAGAAATGGAAAAATTTTCCATGCTCCTGGATTGGAAGAATAAATATTGTGAAAATGTCTATGCAACCTAAAGCAATCTACACAGTTAATGCAATTCCTATCAAAGTACCATCCATTTTTTTTCAAAGAAATGGAACAAATCATCCTAAAATTTATATGGAACCAGAAAAGACCTCGAATAGCCAAAGCAATATTGAAAAAGAAAGCCAAAGTAGGTGGCATCACAATTCCGGACTTCAAGCTCTATTACAAAGCTGTCATCATCAAGACAGCATGGTACTGGCACAAAAACAGACACATAGATCAATGGAACAGAATAGAGAGCCCAGAAATGGACCCTCAACTCTATGGTCAACTCATCTTCGACAAAGCAGGAAAGAATGTCCAATGGAAAAAAGACAGCCTCTTCAATAAATGATGTTGGGAAAATTGGACAGCCTCATGCAGAAAAACGAAATTGGATCATTTCCTTACACCACACACGAAAATAGACTCAAAATGCATGAAGGATCTCAATGTGAGAAAGGAATCCATCAAAATCCTTGAGGAGAACACAGGCAACGACCTCTTCGACCTCAGCCACAGCAACATCTTCCTAGGAACATCGCCAAAAGCAAGGGAAACAAGGGCAAAAATAAACTTTTGGGATTTTATCAAGATCAAAAGCTTTTGCACAGCAAAGGAAACAGTTAACAAAACCAAAAGACAACTGACAGAATGGGAGAAGATATTTGCAAATGACATATCAGATAAAGGGCTAGTGTCCAAAATCTACAAAGAACATAGCAAACTCAACACCCAAAGAACAAATAATCCAATCAAGAAATGGGCAGAGGACATGAACAGACATTTCTGCAAAGAAGACATCCAGATGGCCAACAGACACAGGAAAAAGTGCTCCATATCCCTCGGCATCAGGGAAATACAAATCAAAACCACCATGAGATATCACCTCACACCAGTCAGAATGGCTAAAATTAACAAGTCAGGAAATGACAGATGCTGGCGAGGATGCGGAGAAAGGGGAACCCTCCTACACTGTTGGTGGGAATGCAAGCTGGTGCAACCACTCTGGAAAACAGCATGGAGGTTCCTCAAAATGTTGAAAATAGAACTACCCTATGACCCAGCAATTGCACTGGTGGGTATTTACCCTAAAGATACAAACGTAGTGTTCCAAAGGGTCACGTGCACCCGAATGTTTATAGCAGCAATGTCTACAATAGCCAAACTATGGAAGGAACCTAGATGTCCATCAACAGACGAATGGATAAAGTGGTATATATACACAATGGAATACTATGCAGCCATCAAAAGAAATGGAATCTTGCCATTTGCCACAACGTGGATGGAACTAGAGGGTATCATGCTTAGCGAAATAAGTCAATCAGAGAAAGACAACTATCATATGATCTCCCTGATATGAGGGATAGGAGATGCAACATGGGGGGGGTTAAGCGGGTAGGAGAAGAGTAAATGAAACAAGATGGAATTGGGAGGGAGACAAACTATAAATGACTCTTAAAATCACAAAACAAACTGAGGGTTGATGGGGGGGAGGGGGTTGCGAGGGGGGTGGGATTATGGACACTGGGGTGGGTATGTGCTATGGTGAGTGCTCTGAAGTGTGTTAACCTGGTGATTCACAGACCTGTACCCTTGGGGATAAAAATATATTATATGTTTATAAAAAATTAAATTAATTAAAAAATAAAAATAAATAAAAAAATAAATGCATGTGATGAGTATTTTAACCCCTAGGCTTTTGTTAGAACAAATTTACAATATTCCTAAAGAATTATGGGATGTGTTTAACTTGGAAAGTAAGTAAAACAAGGTAATGTTGTATTTCTGGAAAGGATGCTGGTGTTTTCCTCCTTCAAGACAGGCATATACAGAGAATTGCAACTTTCCAGAGCAGAAAGTTCCACAGAAACCAGTCTTGGTTTTGGGGAACCTGAGCTGTAATTTGTGAATTGTTTGATGGTTTAGTGTGGATATGACTCTGGTAAGAACTCTGATGCAGGAAAAGCCCTGCAAAACAAAAACAAACTCCAAGGGGACCAAGCCACAGGGAGCCTCTATGCATTTGTGAGTTTTACCTCGAGGTGCTCTACCAGGTCCTCATAGTTAATAGTGAAGAAAAATTTCCTCATGCCACTAGCAGGAGAAAGCAAACATAACCATTTTGAGAATACTCTTTTATCTATATAAGAACAACTCAAATCGCTGATGGAAAGTATCAATGAATAAGAGAATTGGAGAGACTCCTTATTCATGCATTAAAAGATTCAATATAGTTAAGAGGCAGTTCTTCACAAATTTGTCCGTAGATTCAAGACAATCCCATTCAAAATCTCATGCAGTTAATTTATGGATATCAGCAAATTGATTCTAAATTTTCTTGAGAGGGCTGAACATCAAGTATAGTCAACATCATTTTAAAGGAGAAGAACAAAGTCCAAACACAGATAATGCTCTTTGAATGAAAGGAAGGGTATTCAGGAACCAGTAGTTGAGAAGCTGAAATAGCCTGGAAATGCCCTCTTTTATTTTTCAGTGATAAGTACAAATAATAAATAGTAGATAAATTAACAGAAATACCAGAATGAGACACACTTAGGCCCTTAGGGTGCAAAATTTTGGAAGTCACTCACTTGCAGACACATGGATGTTCATGGTTGAGGCTTGCACAAAGCTAGGCACGAAGGTCTCCTGACATCATGTGCCCTGGAGGCATCAGCTGGTTGTGCTGGTTACAGTGCTTACACTATGTCAAAACAATTATTTATTATTTTCTCAGATGATATGGCTATATATCAGTTTGGAGAATAGCAAATCTCAGTGAAAAATAGTAATGAAAGAGTATTAAAAAGAAAAAAAAAATCTGGACACTAATGGCAAATTTGCAACCATTTGTCCAGCAAATCAATTTTTATTTTGTACTTATAGATCTCATTATACTCCCAAATTTGTTACAATTTCACTTTCCTCATTTACATTATGTATTCACTTAAACGTGTTTATTGAGTTCCTACATAATGTGTCATGTGTTAGACAATTAATTATATATTGAAGTAAGCAGAAAAGCTGACTGCCCTTTTGGAGTTAATGATAAGTGAGAGAGCAAGAGACATTTAACATGTACGTAACTAGGGTAATAAGGATTTATCATTGTGGTAAGCACAATAAAAATCAAACACGATGCAGGAATATCTATTATTATTGGTTCATGTTAGAGAAAACTATGATCATCTCCAAGACGTAAGATATGGTGGGGGATCAACCATATAGCAAAAATTTGGGGGTGCAGAGTGGTTGAGAAGAATTCCCGACTGAAGTCCCAAAATATTTCTTTGAATACTAAATATTAAAGTTAAAAATGAAATAAAAATAGGAAGATATTTTTCAAGCATATAGAATAAGAACAAATCACATTTGGTCATACCATGAAGATACTACTAATAAAGTTCTTTCTTTCTTTCCAGTTTTGTCCCATGCCAGCTTTAGTAAAATTCATATTGCTCCTTGACTACTCTTCCTCTGCTCTTGTCTTTCTTCTTTTCCTTCCTTCTGCTACTATTCCTTTTTATTCTTAAGATTGATCTCATTTTGATTTCTTCTCATTTAAAGCTAATCTTGGAGGGGCATATGGGTGGCTCAGTTGTTGAGTTTCAGCTCAGGTCATGATCTTTGCATTCCTGGGATCCAGCCCAGAATTGGGTTCTATGCTCAGCAAGGAGTCTTCTTGAAGATTCTCTGGTTATGCCCAACCCTCCACTGTCTCTCTCTCTCTCTCTCTCTCACACACACACACACACACACACACACACACACACACACACTTTCTTTCTCTCTAAAATAAATTATCTTTAAAAAAAATAAAACTATTCTTGGATATTTTAGGTTTTTGTTGCTTTGTGAATCAGGTCTGGTCTCTCTGTTTCCATTTCATTATTTTCATAATGTACATAGTCTTAATGTTTCACTGTAGAGAAATTTTAAACATAGAGAAAATTTTAAGGAGTAAATAAAAATCGCCCACAATATGTTATCTGGTTAATATTTGCAGCATATTTCAGATTTATATTTATAAAATCAAGCATTTTTGTTGGTCATATGTAATGAAATTTTATAACTATCGCTTACTTATGTAAAGGAAATTATTGAATTTTTCTATATGTAGCTCGCATATGCCATTATCAATTCTATCTAATTACTAACACTTTTCATCAAATGCTTTATCTTCATCTATTGAAGTAATTGGTTATTTTCATATTTCACCAATTGATGAATAAGAGTAGATTTATATATATTTTTGGAACAGGAATGTCCTTGTGTTCTTGGGATAGAATTTTTCTATTCATGGTATGTTACTTCCAATTATTTTGTGTAAATTTACATACATACAATACAAAATTTACTACATTTCATTCCATATGCCTTATATATCAAAATTGTTCATTTACTTATGAGAGAATCCTCTGGTTGAAAATAATAATTATTCCATTTTCATCACTTTCTTTCAAGGATTGTTATTTCTTTGACCTATCAATATCTTTTTCTGAAGTCCACTTATGTGGCATTAAAAACATAATTTTATACTTTTAGTCATTTTAATAATGGAATTGTATAGAATTCACTATTATAAAGAGTGGTGTGCTAGAAAATGCTTATCTGTTGACTCTTCAGAACAACAACAATAAAAAGAAGCCATAATTTGTAACATTTGTTTGTTTCCATGGTGTGAATACTCATACCATGGGTTTTTTTTCTGGCTACCAATGTGACATCACAACACAGATTTGAGAATTTCAGGAAGCTGTAGAATCCAGCTCTAGAATACTAATAAAACTGATGGTGCAGAAATTAGTCATTGAGATGGCTGAATATAAGAAAAGTCTTATAGTCTTAATATCTATAAATTAAAATGGCATTATGCAATAAGATAGGATTGTCCCTATTTATATGAATAATTCAAGAAGGTTTTGAAGGCTTGCTCACTCAAGATATTGCAGTAAAAAATTACTGGAACCAGAGCAAAAGGTCTGGACATCAGTTTAAGCTTTACCACTGGCTAGTAGTTAACAACCTGAGCAAGCAACCTGAATTTTCTGTTCTCCATACCCTCCATATTAGAAAGAGAGAGAGATGGAAAAAGAGAGAGATTGTATGGTGTATGTGTAAGTATGTGTGTGTGGGGTATACATATACGTGTGTGTGTGTGTGTGTGTGTGTGTGTGTGTGTGTGTGTGTGTGTTTAAGTCCAAGTTTCTGTGAATGAGGCATAAACATATTCATTCCTTCATAAACTGTACCAAATAACCACTTCACAGATGTTAGAGAAAATAACTGCCTTTAAAGATCATCCTCAGGCCCCTAAGAACTTTATCAAATCTTTTCTGACTATATTAAATTTTCATCTTTATTCATTTTCTTCTTTGTAATTCCTATATTCATTTACCCTATTATACAATGCAACATGTGTGTATGTATCTTTTGCATTACTCACAGCTTCAATATGTCCCGATCTTTCCTTTCCAGATAGATTTAAACCCCTTAATGTTTTGAATCATAAAGCCCCCAAATATTGGTGATATTGCCACACATATAACAGCTGTTCAATTAGTAACTGTTCACTGTGTATGAAAATAAAATAGAACTCTAAACTTAATAGAGGAAGAAAATAGAAACAAAATTTTGTTCAATATCAGTTTAGACCTATGATGGTATTCCTGAACTTGAATTATTACCCTGTTTACTGTTGATTACTTATTGTAACTGTATCTGAAAAACTATTATATTTATCATTTTTTAAAGGCTTCCTACATTTCCAAGAAACCTACTGGGAGCTTTTACTATCTTTTTCATCCTTACACTAATTCCATTATGATCGGTCATTTCATTACTTACTTTTGAAACAAGGAAGTAATGTTATAGAGATATTACCATGTTCAAGGTTATAAAGCTTAAATGATAAATCCAGGAATCAAATCCAGGTTTGTTTGACTCCAAAGGCCATGTCTTAAAGTACTGCATCACAAACAGAAAAAGTGTGTTCCAGAAGTTCATCTTGAAATTAAGAATATATTCAAATTTATAAGAAAGAGAAATGAAATGCCCCGTGTCTAAATTATACTAATGATTGGCCATATAGGAAATCATAAGAGAGCTACTTAAATTTAACCTTACCCTAGAAATAACTCTAATCTAGCCACCTGACTCAATCAGCCATTAAGAATGCCAGGTGATGTGCAGAGAAATATGCTTATCCCATAAAAGTGATTCATGCACCCTCTTTCTGGAAACAACATTCCATTGGGACAAATCAAAGCTATGAGCTGCTACTGAGGACCCTGTCTACATGAGCCAAAAACCATTGAGGTTCAAGGTTTTTGTGTGTGTGATTGTGATTCTAAAAGGTACTTGGCAAACGTTGCAGGATGTTCTATATAAGAAGGCAAACAACAATAATAGAGGGAAATTCGGTATTGTCCATGAATGGTCTTCTGAAGGATCTCCAGTATTAATATTCCTTTTATTCCATTTTGGAAGCTTTAAATGAGGGTGAGCAATAAAACAATTTTCTGAACATGGTTTCTTTTTTTTTGTTTGTTTGTTTTTCTTTAAATTCCTTCCAAAAATACTTGGAAGAAAGATAAAATAAATATTGTAATAAGACATAAACAAAACAAAACACATAAACAAAAACTTCAAACCCCTAGGATTATATTATGCTTAGTTACTTTTCACAAACAAAGATTTTGGATACTCATAAGATTACCACTGAGGTTTATTGGTTCCCAATTTTTGATACTTGGTGCTAACAGAAACGATGGAGCTAGGTTCATATTTGTATGTTGCTCAACTTGCCTAGACACATTAGCTATTCAAGGAAGTATTTGTTACATGAATTATTAAAACTCTGATTATATGCATCTGTATGCTTATGGACACATATGCATGTGCATATATTCATATTGCTAGTGTTTCACACAGCAATAATTATAAACACATATATACAGTCAGTCAGGGGTGTGTGTGTGTGTGTGTGTGTGTGTGTGTGTGTGTGTGTGTGCGTGTTATTGAAATACAGGGCCTGAGTAAGATATAGTCTAAACCCCTAGCTATGATACACTCTGTGTCATAGGGGAATAACAGATTTTAGAAGCAAACACACTTGGCTTTGAACCCTGATTCTACCATTAACCACTCTTTAACCTTGGACAATCTCTCTAATGTTTCTAAGTCCCCATTGTCATCTGTTAGTACACAGTAATGCCACTTTTTCAGATTTTCCAATTTGTTGGCATAAGGATTTGAAATATGAAATATAAAATAATCCAGGTGACCCCAACATTTTAGTGCTATGTGGTCTTAAGTTTTATATTCACTTCTGAAATATTTCAACATTTCAATAAAGCTATGTGGGGTTTCAGTTCCCAAGTAGGTAGCATCTTTCAAGAAGTATATGACGCTTGTGATTCCTTCTATAATGGCATTTTAATGCAATAGATACTCGATTATGAGAAGAAAAAGGCAACAACTGAATCTATGGATCAGTATAGCTGAAATATTTTCACTTCAGAATTTTTTTAATGATATATTTAATTTTTTTAAATTTTTATTTTTTTAAAAACATATAATGTATTATTAGCCCCTGTGGTACAGGTACCCTCCCCAATGTCCATAACCCAACACTCTCCCTACACCCCTCCCCCTGGCAACCCTCAGTTTGTTTTGTGAGATTAAGTGTCTCTCGTGGTTTGTCTCCCTCAAATCCTACCCCCCAAACCCGCCACATTGCATCTCCACTTTCTCATATCAGGGAGATCATATGATAGTTGTCTTTTTCCGATTGACTTTTTTCACTAAACATTATACCCTCTATTTCCATCCATGTCATCGCAAATGGCAAGATTTCACTTCTTTTGATGGCTGAATAGTATTCCATTGTGTATATATATCACATCTTCTTTATCCATTCATCTGTTGATGGATATCTAGGTTCTTTCCATAGTTTGGCTATTGTGGACATTGCTGCTATAAACATTTGGGTGCATGTGACCCTTCGGGTCACTACATTTGTATCTTTTGGGTAAATACCCAGTAATGCAATTGCTGATTCATAGGGTAGCTCTATTTTCAAATTTTTGAGGAACCTCCATGTTGTTTTCCAGAGTGGTTACACCAGCTTGCATTCCCACCAAATGTGTAAGAAGTTTCCCCTTTCTCCGCATCCTCACCAGCATCTGTCCTTTCCTGACTTGTTAATTTTATCCATTCTGACTGGTGTGAGGTGGTTTCTCCTTGTGGTTTTGCTTTGTATTTCCCTGATGTCAAGTAATGTGGAGCACTTTTTCATGTGTCTGTTAGCCATCGGGATGTCTTCTTTGCAGAAATGTCTGTTCATGTCTTCTGCCCATCTCTTGACTGGGTTATTTGTTCTTTGGATATTGAGTTTGCTAAGCTCTTTATAGATTTTGGATTCTAGCCCTTTATCTGATATGTCGGTTGCAAATATATTCTCCCATTCTGTCAGTTGTCTTTTGGTTTTGTTAAATGTTTCCTTTGCTGTGCAAAAGCTTTTGATCTTGATAAAGTTCCAATAGTTCATTTTTGCCCTTGCTTCCCTTGACTTTGGTGATGTTCCTAGGAAGAATTTGTTGTGGCTGAAATCGAAGAAGTTGCTGCCTGTGTTTTCCTCAAGGATTTTGATGAATTCCATTCTCACATTGTGGTCCTTCAACCATTTTGAGTCTATTTTCGTGTTTGGTGTAAGGAAATGGTCCAATTTCATTTTTCTGCATGTGGCTGTCCAATTTTCCCAACACCATTTATTGAAGAGGCTGTCTTATTTCCATTGAGCATTCTTTCCTGCTTTGTCTAAGATGAGTTGACCACAGAGTTGAAGGTGTATTTCTGGGCTCTCTATTCTGTTCCATTAATCTATGTGTCTGTTTTTGTGCCAGTACCATGCTGTCTTGATGATGACAGCTTTGTAATAGAGCTTGAAGTCCGGAATTGTGATGCCACCAACTTTGGCTTTCTTTCTCAATATTCTTTGGCTATTTGAGGTCTTTTCTGGTTCCATATAAATTTTAGGATTATTTGTTCCATTTCTTTGAAAAAAATGGATGGTACTTTGATAGGAATTGCATTAAATGGGTAGATTGCTTTAGGTAGCATAGACATTTTCACAATATTTATTCTTCCAATCCAGGAGCATGGAAAATTTTTCCATTTTTTTTGTGTCTTCCTCAATTTCTTTCATGAGTACTTTATAGTTTTCTGAGTATAGATTCTTAGTCTCTTTGGTTAGGTTTATTCCTAGGTATCTTATAGTTTTGGGTGCAATTGTAAATGGGATGGACTCCTTAATTTCTCTTTCTTCTGTCTTGTTGTTGGTGTAGAGAAATGCAACTGATTTCTGTGCATTGATTTTATATCCTGACACTTTACTGAATTCCTGTACAAGTTCTAGCAGTTTTGGAGTGGAGTCTTTTGGGTTTTCCACATAGAGTATCATATCATCTGCGAAGAGTGATAGTTTGACTTCTTCTTTGCCGATTTGGATGCCTTTAATTTCCTTTAGTTGTCTGATTGCTGAGGCTAGGACTTCTAGTACTATGTTGAATAGCAGTGGTGATAAGGGACATCCCTGCCGTGTTCCTGACCTTAGCGGAAAAGCTTTCAGTTTTTCTCCATTGAGAATGATATTTGCGGTGGGTTTTTCATAGATGGCTTTGATAATATTGAGGTATGTGCCGTCTATCCCTACACTTTGAAGAGTTTTGATCAGGAAGGGATGCTGTACTTTGTCAAATGCTTTTTCAGCATCTATGGAGAGTATCATATGCTTCTTGTTCTTTCTTTTATTAATGTGTTGTATCACATTGATTGATTTGCGGATGTTGAACCAACCTTGCAGCCCTGGAATAAATCCCACTTGGTCGTGGTGAATAATCCTTTTAATGTACTGTTGAATCCTATTGGCTAGTATTTTGGCGAGAATTTTTGCATCTGTGTTCATCAAGGATATTGGTCTGTAGTTCTCTTTTTTGTTGGGATCCTTGTCTGGTTTTGGGATCAAGGTGATGCTGGCCTCATAAAATGACTTTGGAAGTTTTCCTTCTGTTTCTATTTTTTGGAACAGTTTCAGGAGAATAGGAATTAGTTCTTCTTTAAATGTTTGGTAGAATTCCCCCGGGCAGCCGTCTGGCCCTGGGCTTTTGTTTGTTTGGAGATTTTTGATGACTGTTTCAATCTCCTTACTGGTTATGGGTCTGTTCAGGCTTTCTATTTCTTCCTGGTTCAGTTGTGGTAGTTTATATGTCTCTAGGAATGCATCCATTTCTTCCAGATTGTCTAATTTGTTGGCGTAGAGTTGCTCATAGTATGTTCTTATAATTGTCTGTATTTCTTTGGTGTTCGTTGTGATCTCTCCTCTTTCATTCATGATTTCATTTATTTGGGTCCTCTCTCTTTTCTTTTTGATAAGTCTGGCTAGGGGTTTATCAATCTTATTAATTCTTTCAAAGAACCAGCTCCTAGTTTCATTGATTTGTTCTATTGTTTTTTTTGGTTTCTATTTCATTGATTTCTGCTCTAATCTTTATGATTTCTCTTCTCCTGCTGGGTTTAGGGTTTCTTTCTTGTTCTTTCTCCAGCTCCTTTAGTTGTAGGGTTAGGTTGTGGACCTGAGACCTTTCTTGTTTCTTGAGAAAGGCTTGTACCGCTATATATTTTCCTCTCAGGACTGCCTTTGTTGTGTCCCACAGATTCTGAACCATTGTGTTTTCATTATCATTTGTTTCCATGATTTTTTTCAATTCTTCTTTAATTTCCTGGTTGACCCATTCATTCTTTAGAAGGATGCTGTTTATTCTCCATGTATTTGGGTTCTTTCCAAATTTCCTCTTGTGATTGAGTTCTAGCTTTAGAGCATTGTGGTCTGAAAATATGCAGGGAATGATCCCAATCTTTTGATACCGGTTGAGACTTGATTTAAGACCAAGAATGTGATCTATTCTGGAGAATGTTCCATGTGCACTAGAGAAGAATGTGTATTCTGTTGCTTTGGGATGAAATGTTCTGAATATATCTGTGATGACCATCTGGTCCTGTGTGTCATTTAAGGCCTTGATTTCCTTGTTGATCTTTTGCTTGGATGATCTCTCTATTTCAGTGAGGGGAGTGTTAAAATCCCCTACTATTATTGTATTCTTGTCGATGTGTTTCTTTGATTTTGTTATTAATTGGTTTATATAGTTGGCTGCTCCCACGTTAGGGACATAGATATTTAAAATTGTTAGATCTTTTTGTTGGACAGTTCCTTTGAGTATGATATAGTGTCCTTCCTCATCTCTTATGATAGTCTTTGGCTTAAAATCTAATTGATCTGCTATAAGGATTGCCACTCCTGCTTTCTTCTGATGTCCATTAGCATGGTAAATTCTTTTCCACCCCCTCACTTTAAACCTGGAGGTGTCTTCGGGTTTAAGATGAGTTTCTTGTAGGCAACATATAGATGGGTTTTGTTTTTTTATCCATTCTGATACCCTGTGTCTTTTGATTGGGGCATTTAGCCCATTAACATTCAGGGTAAGTATTGAGAGATATGAATTTAGTGCCATTGTATTGCCTGTAAGATGACTGTTATTGTATATTGTCTCTGTTTCTTTCTGATCTACTACTTTCAGGGTCTCTCTTTGCTTAGAGGACCCCTTTCAATATTTCCTGTAGAGCTGGTTTGGTATTTGCAAATTCTTTCAGTTTTTGTTTGTCCTGGAAGCTTTTAATCTCTCCTTCTATTTTCAATGATAGCCTAGCTGGATATAGTATTCTTGGCTGCATGTTTTTCTCATTTAGTACTCTGAATATATCATGCCAGCTCTTTCTGGCCTGCCAGGTCTCTGTGGATAAGTCTGCTGCCAATCTAATATTTTTACCATTGTACGTTACAGACTTCTTTTCCCGGGCCTCATTCAGGATCTTTTCTTTGTCACTAAGACTTGTCAATTTTACTATTAAGTGACGGGGTGTGGACCTATTCTTATTGATTTTGAGGGGGGTTCTCTGAACCTCTTGAATTTTGATTCTTGTTCCCTTTGCCATATTGGGGAAATTCTCCCCAATAATTCTCTCCAATATACCTTCTGATCCCCTCTCCGTTTCCTCTTCTTCTGGAATCCCAATTATTCTAATGTTGTTTTGTCTTATGGTGTCACTTGTCTCTCGAATTCTCCCCTCGTGGTCCAGTAGCTGTTTGTCCCTGTTTTGCTCAGCTTCTTTATTCTCTGTCATTTGGTCTTCTATATCGCTAATTCTTTCTTCTGCCTCATTTATCCTAGCAGTGAGAGCCTCCATTTTTTATTGCACCTCATTAATAGCTTTTTTGATTTCAACTTGGTTAGATTTTAGTTATTTTATTTCTCCAGAAAGGGCTTTTATATCTCCCGAGAGGGTTGCTTTAATATCTTTCATGCCTTTTTCAAGCCCGGCTAGAACCTTGAGAATCGTCATTCTTAACTCTATATCTGACATATTACCTATGTCTGTATTGATTAGGTTCCTAGCCTTTGGTACTGCCTCTTGTTCTTTTTTTTGTTGTGAATTTTTACGCCTTGTCATTTTGTCCAGATAAGAGTTTATGAAGGAGCAAGTAAAATACTAAAAGGGTGGCAACAACCCCATGAAAATATGCTTTAGCCAAATTAGAAGAGATCCCAAATTGTGAGGGGGGGAGAAAGGGGATAAAAAGGGTTTGAAAAAGAAAAAAAAAAGAAACTATTTAAAAAAAGAAAGCCAATAAAGAAAAAATATAAAAAGAGGAAAAAATATATATATATTAGATAGACTATTTAAAAAACGTTAAAAAAGAAAACGGTAAAAGTTAAAAAAATTAGCAGAAGAAGAGAAAAAGAAAAAAAAAAAGTTGAAAAAGAAAACAAAATTAAATTAACTGCAAGGCTAAAAAATCATGGGGAGGAAGCCATGAGTTTCGTGCTTTGCTTTCTTCTTCTCTGGAATTCCACCGCTCTCCTTGGTATTGAAACTGCACTCCTCGGTAAGTGAACTTGGTCCTGGCTGGGTTTCCCATTGATCTTCTGGGGGAGGGGCCTGTTGTAGTGATTCTCAAGCATCTTTGCCCCAGGCGGAGTTGCACCGCCCTTACCCGGGGCCACGCTGAGTAATCCACTTCGATTTGCTTTCGGGAGCTTTTGTTCCCTGAGCGCTTTCTGTAGAGTCCAGAGGACAGGAATGAAGATGGCGGCCTCCCGGTCTCCGGCCCAGAGGAGACGAGAGCCCGGGGCCCCACTCCTCAGTGCGCCCTCAGAGAACAGCGCCCAATGACTCCCGTCACCTTGGCCTCCGGCCGCGCTCTGAGCTGACCAAGCCTGCGACTGGTTCAAGGCAACCCCGAGCTGAGAGTCACTCCTCGGCTCTGTCTCTGTAGCCGGCTTCCCCGTTCTAATACCGGTAAGCTCTGCGACACTCAGACACCCCCGATCCTTCTGCGACCCTGCGGGACCTGAGGCCGCACTGACCCCGCCTGGGCTTCACCCCAGTGAAGCCTCTGGAGCGATGTCCCTCAGCGGAACAGACTTTTAAAAGTTCCGATTTTGTGCTCCGTTGCTCCGCCCCTCGCCGGGAGCCGGCCCATCCCCCCGCGGTCTCTCTTCCAGTCGCTTTGGATTCACTTCTCCACCAGTCCTACCTTGCAGAAAGTGGTTGGTTTTCTGTTTCTAGAGTTGCTGTTCTTCTTCTCTTCGATCTCCCGTTGGATTTGTAGGTGTTTGCAATCTTTAGATGAGCTATTTAGCTGATCTTCCGCTACCCGAAGTAGTCTCAGCCTGCTACTTCTCCGCCTACTTGACTCCTCTCCCAAAAGGTGCTTTTTAAATCTTGTTAAGAAACAGGTGGGTGATATAGATTTGAAACAAAGCAAAAAGATTTATTTCTCATAATTTAATTTTTGATAAATTGAAAATTACTTAAAGTGGAAAGAAAGATTGTGATGTCTGCCCAATATTATTTTTCTATATTTTATCTGTTTGCTTTGTAGCTTCCACCTATACTTTGTACATCATCCTACCAATCTTCATTATCCAAATAACTAAATAACCAAAGTTTCTGGCATATATAAGTTCTGGATATTATATTTCAAATGTGTTTTCCATAGGAGAAGTTTAATTTGAAAGGTGCTAAGTGTGACTTAGTTGAAAAAAAAATCAATATTTTGAACGTTCTTTTTAAAAAAAGTGAATAGTTACTGTTGTAAGTCTGTGGCAAATCTACTTTCAGTAGATATCCAAATTCTTTTGGTACAAAACTCTATTTTTCTAGAAAGAAAATTACTGAGAAAGTATTAGATGCACGCCTTAGTGGAGAGCCCTTGATATCAGGGGCACTCCTAATAGGTGCCTTTATTTAGTCCTTTTTTATTATTAATATATCATGTATTATTTGTTTCAGGGGTAAAGATACGTGATTCATCAGTCTTACACAACACAACACACAGTGCTCACCAGAATATATATCCTCCCCAACATCTATCACACAGCCAGTCTTTCCTCCCCCTTTGCCCTCCTTCAACCCTCAGTTTGTTTCTAGAAATTAGGAGTCTCTTTTGGTTTGTCTTCCTCTCTGGTTTCATCTTGTGTCATTTTTTTTTCTCTTCCTCTATGATCTTCTGCCTTTTTTTTTTCTTAAATACCCCTTATCAGTGAGATTGTATGATAATTGTCTTTCAATGATGGACTCATTTTGGTTAGCATAAAATCCTCTAGTTCCATCCATGTCTTTGGAAATGGCAAGACTTCATTTTTTTTTTGATGCTTGGTTCATATTCCATTGAATACACAAGACACATCTTCTTTACCCATACCTCTGTCAGTGGACATCTGTGCTCTTTCCATACATTGGTTATTGTGGACATTGCTGTTACAAATAGAAATAAAAGGCATTTGAATCAGCAAAGAAGAGGTCAAACTCTCACTCTTTACAGATGATAGGATACTTTATGTGAAAAACCCAAAATCTCGACCCCAAAACTGCTAGAACTCATACAGGAGTTCAGTAAAGTGTCAGGATATAAAATGAATGCACAGAAATCAGTTGCCTTTCCATACAGCAACAATGAAACAGAAGAAAGAGAAATTAAGGTGTGGCTCCCATTTACAGTAACACCCCAAACCATAAGATATTTAGGAATAAACCTAACCAAAGAGGCAAAGGATCTGTACTCAGAAAACTATAGAATACTCATGAAAGAAATGGAGGAAGACACAAAGAAAGGGGAACACGTTCCATGCTCATGTACTGGAGGAACAAATATTGTGAAAGTGTCTATGCCACCTAGAGCAATCTACACAATCAATGCAGTCCCTATCAAAATACCATCAACTGTTATCACAGAACTGGAATAAATGATCCTAAAATTTGTATGGAACCAGAAAAGACTCCAAATAGCCAAAATAATGTTGGAAAAGAAAACCAAAGCTGGTGGCATCACGATTCTGGACTTCAAGCTCTAATAAAAAGCTGTAATCATCAAGATAGTATGGTACTGGCCCAAAAGAAGACATAGATGTCAATGGAACAGAACAAAGAGCTCAGAAATGGACCCTCAGTTCTATAGTCAACTAATCTTTGACAAATCGGGAAAGAGTATTCCCTGGAAAAAAAATTTCTTCAACAAATGGTTTAGGGAAAATTGGACAGCCACATGAAATGGGACCATTTCCTTACACCATTTACAAAAGTAGATTCAAAATGGATGAAAAACCTCAACGTGGGAAAAGAAACCTTCAAAATCCTTCAAGAGAACACAGGTAGTAACCTCTTCAACTTTGGCCCCAGCAACTTCTTGCTAGACATATTTCCAAAGGCAAGGGCAGAAATGAACTATTGGGACATCATCAGGATAAAGGGCTTTCACACAGCAAATGAAACATTCAACAAAACCAAAAGGCAACTGACAGAATGGGAGAAGATATTTGCAAGTGACACATCAGACACAGGGCTAGTATCCAAAATCTATAAAGAACTTATAAAACTCAACACCTAAAAGAACAGATAATCCAATCAAGAAATGAGCAGAAGGCATGAACAGACATTTCTGCAAAGAAGACATACAAATGTCTAACAGACACATGGAAAAATGCTCATCATCATTCAGCATCAGGGAAATCCAAATCAAAACCTCAGTGAGATACCACCGCACACCAGTCAGATTGGCTAAAATTAACCAGTCAGGAAAAAAACAGGCATTTGCGAGGATCTGGAGAAAGGCAAACCCTCCTTCACTGTTGATGGAAATGCAAGCTGTTGAAGCCACTCTGGGAAACAGTATGCAGTTCTTCAAAATGTTGAAAATAGAGCTACTCTACGACCCAGGAATTCCACCACTGATAATATACACACATAGTGATTTGAAGGGGCACATGCACCTTAATATGTATAGAAGCAATGTCCACAATAGCCAAACTATGGAAAGAGCTTAGATGTCCATCAACAGAGGAATGGATAAAGAATATGTGGTGTATATATACTATGGAATATACTGCAGCCCTCAAAAAATCATGAACTCTTGCCATATGTAATGATGTGAATGGAACTGGAGGGTTTTGTGCTATGTGAAATAAATCAATCAGAGAAAGTCAATTATTATATGATCTCACTGATATGAGGAATTAGAGAAACAAGATAGAGGATCATAGGAGAAGGGAAGGAAAAATGGAACAAGACAAACCCAGAGACAGAGACAAACCATAAGAAACAATCTCCAGAAACAAACTGAGATTTGCTAGAATGAAGGGAGGGTGCAGAGGATGGGGTTGCTGGGTGATGGACATTGCAAAGGGTATGTGCTATGTTGAGCATGTTAATTGTTTAGGACTGATGAATCACAGACCTGTACCCCTGGAGAAAATAATACATTATATGTTAACTAAAAAAAAAAAAAAAAAAAGAAAGTAACCAAATATCATGATCTGTGGAGAAAAAGACACCAATGTCATCACACTACTAAGGCAATTCCGTTGGAAAACAGGAAAAGATAAGCTTAAATTCAATTATAAAAGACAGTTATGGGATTTTAAGATATTGGAAGCTCTAAATATCTTTATTTCATTTGCAATTGCTATGTTTTGTTTACTTCTCATTTTTTAAAAAAGAGTTTATTATTTATTTATTTATGAGAGAGGATACATATGAACAAGGGAAGGAACAGAGGGAGAGGGACAAGCAAACTCCATGCTGAGCTCAGAACATGACATAGGGCTCACTCCTAAACCCCAAGATCATGACCTGAGCTGAAATTAAGAGTCTGTAGCTCAATTCACTAAGGTACCTAAGCACTCCTTCATTTTTTATTGTACTAAATTTACTACATGAAATGTGCTTAACAGGGGCGCCTGGGTGGCTCAGTGGGTTAAGCCTCTGCCTTCGGCTCAGGTCTTGATCTCAGGGTCCTGGGATCGAGCCCCGCGTCGGGCTCTCTGCTCAGCAGGGTGCCTGCTTCCCTTCCTCTCTCTCTCTGCCTGCCTCTCTGCCTACTTGTGATCTCTGTCTGTCAAATAACTAAATAAAATCTTTAAAAAAAATGTGCTTAACTAAATGTACTAAACTAAAATCAGACGTTTTAGCTATTGTATTTTAAATTTTAAGATACTTTGTATTGTTCTAACCCTGCAAAAAAATATATAATTATTTTAGCAATGGACCATGTGACTAAATTTGCTTAAAGTAGAAATATCGATTTCAATGGACTATTTCCCAGTTACAGCACAATCTTGTATCTATAATTTCAGAACTCAATTTATATGCAAATACATTACATTTAGAGATTGGTCTCTTCGAAATTATTGCCTCTGGTAGATATTTTTTTCTTTCCATATTGATATATATAAATGAAAATAACCTCTCTTTTACATGAACATTATCTTGTGAATATTAAAAACTATTCTTAGCAGTAAATAGCACAGGAGTTACTTGCTTTCAAAATTAAAATAGTTAACCAACTGTAAATGGTTAATGTATCTTAACAATTAAGATGAAAGACAATGTTTTGCTGACAGAGGAAACTATATTAGGCATAGAGAGAGAAGAGGATGATTGAACTGGTATTGCTACACCAAAGGAAAGAATAAGCGGCAAATAGAAATGCAGAGAGAAAATAGCCTGTTAAGTTTTAGTGATTTAAAAGAAATATTGTGACAACATTTTAAATTCAGATGGGTAAGGACCAATGTGAGCCACAGGCTAGGCTGTTGTTCAGGATTTGTCTGGAGGGAAATGCACAGCTTCCAGACCTATTAAGAACTGAAATAAGAAAAAAAAATGTAAAAAGAAAGTTCCTATTTGTGCTCAGTAATCAAATCTGAAGACTGGGGGAATTGTTATACCATACACTTCCTTCTATTCTGCCAGACAAGAGCAATTTAAATGATCTAGTTCAAGGAAGGAAAGGATTAAAAGTATACCAATTATTCCTTCCACATCATCATAAAAGTAGTCTCCTCTTTCTGGATTTTGTTTTGGACATTTCATTCTAATACTGAAGTACCGATAACATATTTTGATAGGTCATCAATAATTTGGACAAAGAAAATCATAAGTACATTTTAAAGTACTCTGATGATGCTCAAGAGACCAGTGGTTTGCAAGAGAGCATCAGGTTTTTGTTTTGTTGTTGTTGTTGTTTTAATGTTCAGTTAGCCACTGTGTATTACATCATTAGTTTCTGATGTAGTGTCCAGTGATTCATTTGCACGTAACACCTGGTGTTCATCACAACATGTGCCCTCCTTAACACCAATCACCTTATTACCCCATCCTCCCATCTCCCTCCCCTCTGTAACCCTAAGTTTGTTTCCTGGAGTTCAGGGTCTCTCAAGGTTTGTCACCCTCTCAGATTTCTTCTTACTGATGAATTAGTCAGGTAACAGTTATTGACAAATCTATGTAGAAGTTATGGGTCACTTTGCTAGAGGTGCTTCAATAGTCTACTCCATGGGATTTCATTATCCAGTGGTGGAAAAGCATGAAAAATTAAAAAAAATGAAAATATTAATTTCAAAAACTAATTACGCAAACCAGCCAGTTTTGTGATAGAAAATGATGGAGATAGAGTAGTGGACCATTCAGCAGGATGATCACAGCGGGCCTAAAGAGATATATTTTACTAAGAACTGGATGAAGAGGAGAAAGATGAATGATAACCAGAAGAACTGCCTTCTTCTTAGGTGGGGGCCACAAATTCAAAGCTAGGATCTGATTTGTAAATTTGCTATGGAATACCCAGTACCTGGAAAATACGGAGTATATGTTAAGTGTGTAGTTAACAAATGATGATATCTTTTTTTACATCTGGAAAGATCAAATAAGGGTGAGTTTGTTATTTGTGGAGAACCCATACACATTTAGGAAGCTGGAAGTCACAGATGAATCTTCTGCTTCCTTGAGTTTTGTTATAGTTGGTATTTCCATAATATACTGGTTTTTGCAAGATAATAAATTTATTACCTATGATCAGCAGATAGTTGTTGCTGATATATTATTCTCTCAAAGTTGTGGAAATTTTCAACATAAAATACAACTTTATACATCATACAATAACAGGGTCTGGAGGATCTCCACACATTTTTAGTGCTGGTTGACTTTCAGCTGGGAAACCTGGTCCCAGCCTTGAAGCTGTAGGAGGTTAAATTTGCAATTCAAGGTGGCTGGACTTTTCCCAGCCATAAGGATGAGATTCTATTTTCAAAATGAGTGGCCTTCTCTAAAGGGATTGATATAGCCCCCTGAAAGTAGAGAGGAGAAGAGACAGGACAGAGGGGACTGGGGCTGAAAGAGAGGGTCTCTGGGGGGGGAGGACTGCCCTCTAATAGCAGCAGGGAACTCTGAAGAAGGACTTTTTCTAGTAGTTTCTAGAACTGGAAGGGGGGTCCTGGCAGAACCCTCAAAGGGATCCTGAAGTCCCCAAGATGCCAGGGAGGTACATGTCCTGGCTTAATGCAAAGTCCTGGCCAATGGTACCCAGTCCTGGTAGTCACTGGTCAGGCTGCTGTTCCAGGACAGCCCTTGACTAAGACAGCTGGGCCCACAGGAGAAAGGGAAAAATATATATTTTGAAAAATACCCCTTTTATCTATATAAGAACAATTCAAAACACTGCTGGAAAGTATCATTGAGCAATGGAAATTGAAAGAGACTCCATATTCATGGATAAAAAGATTCAATATTGTCAAGATGTCAGTTCCTCAAAATTGGTCTATAGATTCCACACAATCCCTATCAAAATCTCATCAAATTAATTTATGGATATCAGCAAACTGATTCTAAATTTACTTGAAAGGGCTGAAGTTCAAGAACAGCCAACATAAAAATGAAGAAGAAGAACAAAGTCAGAGCACAGGTCAAACTCTTCTTCAAGATTTACTATAAAACTATGTAATCAAGATAGTGTGGTTATGGGTAAAAGAATAGACAGAGTAATGGAATGGGTTAGAGAGCCCATAGATAGATCTACAGAAATACATCAACTGATCTTTGACAAAGGAGCAAAGTCAGTATACTAGAACAATGAATACTTTTAAATCAATAATGCTGCAACTAGACATTCACATGGAAAAAAAAGACACAGACCATATACCCTTCATGAAAATTGACATAAAATGGATCACAGACCTAAATGTAAAATCCAAAAGTATAGAACTCCTACAATATAGTATAGGACAAAATCTATGGCCTGGGGTCTGGTAATGATTTTTAGGTACAACACTAAAGTCATGATCCATGATAGAAACGATTGATTTACTGGACCTTATTAAAATTAAGAACTTCTTCTCTGCAAAAGACAGGTCACACACTGGGAGAAAATATTTACAAAAGACACATCTGATAAATAACCATTATCCAAAATATACAAAGAACTCTTAAAATGCAACATTAGAAAATGGACAACACAATTAAAAATTGGACAAAAGACCTCAACAATAACATCATCAAATATTTATAGTTGGCAAGAAAACAGAAGGAAAGATGTTCAACTCCCTCTGACAGCAGGAAATTGTAAGTTAAAAATGAGATGGCACCACCCACCTGTGAGAATGGACAGAATCCAAAACAGATGATCCAAAATGCTGGAAAGGATACAGAACAACAGAATCTCATTCACCGATGGTGGGAATGAAATGGTGTAGCCATTTTGGAAGACAGTTTGGTGGATTCTTCCAAAACTAAACATACTCTTACCATATTATCAAGCAACGACAGTCTTTGTAATTACCTGAATGTGTTGAAAACATGTCAACATACAAACTTGCACATGGATGTTAATGCAGTTTTTTTTAAAGAATTTATTTATTTATTTGACAGACAGAGATCACAAGTAGGCAGAGAAGCAGGCAGAGAGAGAGGAGGAAGCAGGCTCCCCGCAGAGCAGAGAGCCCGACGTGGGGCTCGATCCCAGGACCCTGAGATCATCACCTGAGCCGAAGGCAGAGGCTTTAACCCACTGAGCCACCCAGGCACCCCGTTAATGCAGTTTTATTCATAATTGCCAAGAACTTGGAATCAACTAAGGTGTCTTTATGTGGGCGAATAGAGTAAAGGAAACACACACACACACACAAAACTTCAGTACATCAAATGAGATTCAGTTCTACAAGGAATTTGCTATCAAGCCATGAACAGACGTGGAAGAAATTTAAATAGTTATTATTAAGTAAAGAAGATAGTATGAAAGTTATATGTATGATTCCACCATGACATCCTGTAACAATAAGAATGGTGAAGCAGTTAAAGTATCTGTGTTTGCTAGGGTTTAGAGGGGAGGAAAGGATGAATAGACAGAGCAGAGAGGATTTTTAAGGTGACAATGTTCAGTATGGTACTATAATGGTAGATACACCTGATTATACATTTATCAAGATCCACATGATGTATGACATCAATAGTGAACCTTAAGGTAAACTATTGATTTTGAATGCTAATGACACATTAACCTAGGTTCATTGGTCATAACAAATGTATCCTATCATGCTAGATATGGATAGTGGGAGGGGTTGTGCATTTGTGGAGATGAGGAATATGTAGGAATTCTCTGTCGTTTCTGTTCAATTTTGCTGTGAACCTAAAACTTATCTTGAAAATATAACTGTTTTATTTTGTTTTAGTTTTAAAAAATATAGAATGTGTATTCTGCTACTTTTGTATGGTACGTTCTGTAAATATCTCTGAAGTCAATTTGGTCTACATACAAAAGGAACTTTCTACCTCTCAGCACTTTGGCTAGGTCATGCCATTCTCTCCGGGCCTGGAAAGTTTCTGCTGAAAAATCAGATGATTGTCTCATAGGGCTTCCCTTGTATGCAACAAGATGTTTTTCACTTACCATTTTTAAGATACTCTCTAACTTTTGAAATTTTTACTAATGTCTTGGTGTGGATCTCTAAACCTTAATTGGAGCTTTCTCTGCTTCCTGGACTTGAATGTCTTTTTTCTTTACAGATCAAGGAAATGTTGCACGATTATTTCCTCAAATAAGTTTTCTGCCTTGTCTCATTTCCTCTTGGGACCCTTATAGTGGGAATATTATTCCACCTGATATGTCCCATAAGCCTCTTAAGCTATCGTCACGTTTTAAAGTTCTACTTTCATTTTGTTCTTCTGTTTGGGTGAATTATGCTGCCCTGTTCTTGAGCTTGCTGATCAGTTGGCTTCATCCAGTCTTTTGTTGAACCTTTCTAATGTACTTTTTAGTTTAGTTGTTGTATTCCTCAGACATCTGATTGGTACTTCTTATATTTTCTTCCTCTTTGATGAAGTTCTCACATTGTTCACCCTGTGAGTTTCTCCTGAGTTTGCTGAGAATCTTTATAACCATTACTTTGAATTTTTTATCAAGTAGATTAGTTATTTCCATTAATTATCCCCTGAGCTTGTGTCTTGTTCTCTCATTTGGAATATAGTCATTTCTCTTTCTGTTAATTTTATCTCACTCTCTGTGTTTGTTTCTGTGTATTATGTGAAACAGGTCCCTCTCCTAGATGCGAGGGAGTGAGTGACCTTGTGTAGGAGATGAAATACCATTCAAACTTACCTAGCACTTGGTAGTCTCTCGGACCTTTGAGACTGTCTCAGAAGCTTCATTTATTCTCCTAAGCATTAACTGTTGAGGGTGTAGCAAGGCTTGTAGTGTTCTAAAGGGAAGAATCTCAGTCAACACTTGGCTTCAACCTGACTGGAAGCCAGATCCTTAGGCAACTGCTTTTAGCTTATGTAAACACATATACAGTTCTGTGGGACCACAATCATAGACTCTGCTGATCTTCAGACCAAGAGATCTGGAGGTGTCTTCACCACTTATATGCAAGAATTGATGTTTCAGAAGAGTGTGTATGTTAATTTCTGGGAGGTAACTTTTTGCTTTGGTAAGACCAAGGGAGTACACAAAGATGGTGGCTCTCTGCTCACATTCCCTGAGAGCACCTCTGTATCCTCCAGATGTGTGGCATACCTGAAGTTTATATCTTCAGGAGATTGAAGCTTCAGGAGAAGTAATTTTTTTTTATAGGTAGACTAAGGGTGCATTTCCATTGGCCTTTGTGCAGTGCACTGGGTGTGATAGCCTATTCTGAACTGACTTCCTGATTGTACCAGTTGCATGGGGCCCAGAAATACACACACCTCTGACGTTCCAGAGCCAGGCAATCGAGAGGCATCACCTGTGTGGACTGCATCTGCCCATAGCAAGACCTTGTGAAAGTGATGACGGTGGGACATATTTGAGACATTATTGATACAGGAGAAGAGTACTAGAACAGGGGACATCTACTGCAGAGATGAGTACTGATCTAGGCATGCCTGCAGTGTTACCAAGGTTATGTCTTGGGTACCAGCACTACCAAGACAGAAAGATAATGCAAAAATGGCACTCACCATTTTCTTCAAAGTTCTATGGTCCCACTCCTCCAGGAGATACTTCAGAATTAGCAAATGCATCTCCTTCATTTATCATCTGGTCACTTCCCAAACTATCGCCTTTGTGCTGAATCCCAGGACAAATGAGTCCATGCAAAAGTCCCTCAAAATGGGTATCTCAGGGGCACTTGAGTGGCCCAGTCAGTTAAGCGTCTGCTTTGGGATCACCAGCCTTTGGCTCAGGTCGTGATCCTAGGGTCCTGGGATCTGGCCATGTTGGACTCCCTACTCAGTGGGGAGTCTGCCTGTCTCTCTCCCTCTGCTCCTCTCCCCCACTCTCATGATCTCTCTTTCTATCAAATAAATGGATACAATCTTAAAAAAAGAAAAAGGGAATATCTCAGATCACCACAGCCCCTCTGACCATGTTGGTGTAAGCTTATTTGTTTCTAAAGCCAGACTTGTCGTTCTGATGCAAGTCTCAAAGATTTGGGTGCCTGATGTGGGGCACAAACATCTTGCTTCTTGGAGAGAAGTTTCATAACTGTGATCTCCGTCCTTAATGTGTGTCCACGTGCTGGGTTGGGGTTTTCGGCAAGACCTTATCTCTATCTCTCACACCCAGCTTAATGTTGTCCTTTAATTCCTAGATGTGGAAGGAACTGTTCTTCGAGTTTCAGTTCTTTTTCATTGAGAATTATTCCATATGCAGCTATAAACTTGGTATGTCCTTGTGAGGAGGTGAGTTTGTGCTCTTCCTTTGTGTTCACTTTGTACCCCCCTCCCATGGTTATCTGCAAAGTTCAACAACAGAGTGTCAAAAGAGCACTACCTTTTTTAGATGTCTTAGCAGACTGCAAACAGATTTTTATGAAGGAGACAACCACACAGACTTAATTGTGGTTAATTTCTGCAATCCTTTATGTAAAATCCTCTGATTCTGTGTTTTATCATAGGTAAGCTGGGTTATAACAGGAAGTAGGTACACATTAAATGGAACAACACATTGGGAAGCAGTTATATCTGACACATAGTAAGCACTCATATTTCAATTTTTGTTGATATTGATATTAGATCCAATCTGAAGCAGAATTATAGAATAAAAGGGCAATGTGGGCTTTTAAAATCTATAGCTAATGTCTGGGTGATAGCTTGTAATAAAAAGATGGATTTATTTTCCCTTATATGATCTTTATTCTAAACTGCAAACACAAAGTACCCGTACACTGAAAGATGATTAACACATCATTCTCAATGGCAGGTATGGTGTTTCCGCTATAGGTTAATGGCTAGGTCTCAAAATTATTTATCCATTACTACTTTGCACATAGTTGAGTAGAAGCAAAACAGGAAAGTAAAGCTCTTGTTACACCCAAAAGTGTGCTATGTTAAAGGCACATAGAATTTATCAACGTTACAAATGCTTACAGCTAGTAAATGTGTTCCCTACTTACCCCCCACTACTATAATGAAACCTATCTATTAAAATGTAAAATAATATATCCTTCTGAATGAATTCCTTCTGAAGAAATGGAATAGCATCCTAAATAAATTAGACTATAATGTGTTTTCAACATATTGAACCATTAAACCCAAAGAAAAACCTCATTCCCACCTGAAAACAATATACTAGGATTTACAAAGAGTCTTATGCTATGTAAAACAGACTCTACTTTCTTTTACTACCTCTGAGAAAATGCATAGGGAATGAGAATCTATTAATGAAAGCAAGGCAAATCATTCAGGTCATAGGTTCACCTTGTGTGAGCTGCTAAGTTCCTTGAAGTCAAACATATAAATGTAAAGCTTGGCTCATGGCTTTTCTCACAGGAGCTAGATAAACATATGTCTTTACCAAAAGAGATCTGGTCTTCTTGAGAGTGTTAATAATGTCCCCTCCCTGATCCCTCACCCATCAGAGTATGGCTGAACACATACAAATGTAAGATTATCTTGTATCTCTCCTATAGACAGAACAGTGATTTAGCACTTTACCAACATGTGTGTGTGTGTGTGTGTGTGTGTGTGTGTCATATGTACTGTAAATCACTATTATATGTTGCTATGACCTTGCAAGTTATAAAGTAATGTTAAGGTCAGAAATAGCACTTACATAAGTCCTTCTCATCTGCATAATATTGACATGTGTTACTTCACTTATCTATATGTCACTAGTAGTCAAAACCTCCACAAAGTTCCCCAGATTTTTAAAAGTAAAATGCAGTCAATTATTGATGTCACACTATTGCATCAGCTCCATTCAAACATTATTAATTTGAATTTACTCAGTGCTGGGAATTATGTATTGGTAGGTTATGTTATGATGATGATAATGATAACTGGGATCATATAATGATGATCTTGATTATCATAACGATGGTAATGATGATTGTAGCATTTTAAGGATGATTTCCATGTGTTATGCTCTCCTCGTACATACCAAGATCTATTTCTGTAATCTCGAGTTTGTTTTTACGTTTTGCTTTCCATTTCAATGTCAGTGATGCCTTCCATAGTCTATATAATATGTTGTGATATCTGATAAGAAAGTTTTTGTTTACTATTCTTTTCCAAACTTTTCTCTGTGATTCTTAAACATTTTTTAATGGAAACCATAAGGTCCTTTACTTGTCAATTTTACTCAAACTCCTTTCCTTCCCCAGAAGTTCAGCTTTATTGCAATTCTATGAGGATGACATTAACATGTACTCATTAATTTTGGAAAAACTGATATATTAATGGTATTAACACTTCCTATTCAAGACCATGATATGGTTTTAATTGGTTCATTTTCTTTTATGTTTTTCAATGAGATATTATACATGTAGATCCTGAGCCTTTACTATTAAATGTATTCACATAGATTTTACAGTTTCTGTCACTGGACACACTCACTGGACACAAGCAGATTTGTGAACCTCAGCCTGAACTGCGTTTACAACTCAGTCCCCAAGGTAGCTCCCCCAGAGACAGCTGATCGGGCATGCCATGCCCTAGGCCCTAATCCTAACCCAATATTGGGTTTTCAGGAATTCATACCTGGAGCCTTGGCTCAAATCCCTCGATATGGGTGACCCCTGAGTCATAATACATGACTCCTCCTGTCCTGCAGAATAAAATCTTGCTACCATGGCTGTAGTAACCCCATGGGCACATGAGGCCACCCCCGTATTTGGCAGAAATCATGGACACAAAGTCCAGCTTGAGTGAATACCTGACACCCTAAATTCACAATCCATGGAAGATCCATGGAACTTCCTCAGAGTCTGCAGGTCGTGCCAACCATGCCATAGGCCTTAACCTTAACCCTATCTTGGGTTTTCAGTCTCCTGTCCCAAGAGTCCTGGCCCACAAGTACTCGAGATACAGAACTCAGGAACCAAAAATATGACTCGGCCTGGCCCCCAGAAGGAAACTGTGCCCTATGGAGCTGCATAATACCCCAAGATTATGGAAACGTGCACGGCCTGTGATGCCACCCCAATTTTGTATGCCACTGTGGACACTAATTCACATTCTGACAACCTGATTCCCATTCTCCAATCAGCCACTGGGACAACTGGCCCCAGAGCCAGCAGATGGGACCTGTCATGCCCCCAGGCCCTAATCCTAACCCTAGGTTGGGTTGTTAGTTATCCATACGCAGAACTCTGTTCAAGAATCCCTCCTTGTGGTGGACACCTGAGCCATAAAACTGTACTCTTCCTGTCCTGTAAAATAAATCTTGCTAATTGGAGCTGCGCAAAACGAGCAGGGCGGTAGTAACCTCCATGGCCACATGAGGCTTCTCCCACATTTGGCAGAATGCATGGATACAAAGTCCAGCCTGACCCAATGCCTGGCAAGCTCCCTACATTTAAATCCCAGGGAGCTTGCCTCAGTGTCTGCTGATGTGGCTGGCCATGCCCTAGGCCCTAACCCTAACACTAGCTTGGGTTTTTACACTTCCGTCCCAAGAGCCCTGGCCCATAAGCCCTCCAGATAGAGACATCTGGAACAACAGCACAGTACTCTGCCTGCCCATCAGCAAAAACGGTGCTCTGGGGAACTGCAAACACCCCCATATTATGAGAATCCTGCATGGCCAAAGAGGAAACCTCCAATTTTGGAACCTGGGTCAGGACAGTAATACACATTCTGTCCCTCAGCCTGAGCTCCGACCTCCAGCCAGATATCCATGCATCTGGCCCCATAGTCAGCAGATCAGACTTGACAGGACCCTAGTCCCTAAACCAAACCCTAGGTTCGGTTTCCAAGAATACATACCCAGTCCCTACTCTAGTATCCCTCGATATGGGGGATCCCTGAGCCATAAAACAGGACACCACATATACCCTAGAATAAACCAAACTATTTGGAACTGTGCAAAAAACCCAGAGCTTTTGAAAACTCCATGAACCCATGAGGCTACCCCCAAAATTGATGATTCTCATAGACACGCACTCCAGCTTGAGTGACCCCCTCATACTTGCCTTAAACTCAGATCCCAGGGAGCTTTCCTCAGCATCTATAGAGTGGGCCTGCCATGCCCTTGGCCCTAACCCTAGCCTTAGCTTGGGATTTCATCCTTCTATCCTCAGAGTCCTGGTCCACAGCCTTCCAGGTAGGGAACACTGGAGTCACACCACAGGACTCTGCCTGCCCTCCAGAAGGAAAATGTGCCCTATGGAGCTGCATGAAAACCCCGTTTTCGAGACAGCTTCAAGAGACCCCAAGACACTCACATTTATGAAAGCCAGCACTAAACACTAATAGAATTCTGTCCTTCAACCTGAGTCCTACCTCCAGACAGACACCCACGTAACTGGCAAAAAGGAAGCAGATTGACCTGCCATGCCCCTAGGACCTTATCCTAACCCTAGGTTAGTTTTTCAGGCATCCATTCCAAGCCCTGCTCTTGTAATGCCTAATGGAACGTCCTACCAAATGCCCTGAGGCATTGGGGCTGAGGTTGGCGGCAATGTTTGCAGCATGTGAAAAAGCCATTCCCCTAGGGATTCTGGAAGCAGAGCCCCATAGTTTTGGCAGACAGCAAGAGTACAACTTTCTGTATCAGATGTCTTCAGACAAATTACTCTGGTAATGGACTACACTAGAATGTGGGAGCCTGGTTGCCGTGTTCCAAATTCTATTGGGGTCTGTGTTCACGGAAGTGACTAAACTGCCTGAGATCACCTACCTAATTCCAACCTGGATTATCAGCTACACAAACAGTGCTCAGGGCTGTTGTCTGCCCATCTCCTTTCTGCATTCAAGGCCACATCTGTACACGTGGCACCAACACACATATCTCCACAGGCCCCCAAGGAAGGGCTGAGTGCAGCCAGGGCCCCAACTGGCTTCAGACACAATTCTCCACTCTTACCTTTTTGTGAACCTAGATAAGCCATTATGCCTGTCCTGGGAGGTGTTCATCTTGTATGTACAATACAGATGATTGTAGCATGGACTTCCTCCACATATCCACAGGCATGTGTGGAATAATATCTGTGATATTGGAGGAATGGTGTCTCATGTAGGGAATATCTCCAAGCACATTTTCCTCCTCTTCTCAATTTCTCCGAGTCTGCTACTCGTCAGATCGTACCCAACAGTCCCTAATGTGTGTAAGTGTGTGTGTGTGTGTGTGTGAGAGAGAGAGAGAGAGAGAGAGAGAGAGAGAGAAAGAAAGAGAGAGCATGCACAGTCGCTCCTCTGGGCACACATCTGTTCATTAATGCTCACATTCTGGTGTCTGAGAAGGTGCCAGCCCCATCTACAAAGGTGTGGGCCATACTTTCCCATGACCTTAGGCTTTGTAATTTTCAAAGCAAAGCCTAAAGAAGGGATTAGAGCTTTGGCGCTTGATGGTCAGAATCCACCGTTACCATTAAAGACTTCATATCCTGTGCTGAGACCTATTAAATCCTTTCTAATGGGTGTGATGTGGATAGGGGTCTACACAGTGGATTGATATGACCTGGGCTCCCCCTCATACAAGAACTTCCTGGAATGCCTCCTGTCTATGATATCAATGCTTTCTCTCACCCTGAAACCATCTCTATGTCTGTAGACCCTGCCTTCAACACAACTTTTTCCAGAGCCCTGCAGTGAGTCCTAGGTGCGTCCAGGGCCCCAACGTTGAGGACACTCTCAAAAAGCTGGGTTCATGCCTGGTTCAGCCTTCTTAACAATCTCTGATTCTGGGCCAGGCACTAACCATGCAGCGGTCTTCAGCTTCTCCTCCCAGTACTTCCCTGAAATCTCATATCCTGTTTAATCATCTTTGTGTAACCCTGTCCCTTGGAGTGTGGTTTGGACTGAATGATTCCTTCCATTCCACAGAACATGGTCACATGACCCAAAAGCCCCATCTGAGATTTAGCTCTAAAAGCACATTGCCCATCCTCTGCTGCTTCTGACCTGTGTTCTCTCTCATATACTCACTCTGGAATACAAGCCCCTATTCTGAACTTTATTACACACACATGGGCCCAGGACCTAGCAAGGTAGACCAACAGCAGACAGAAGAACTCCGGCCTTTTGAGATGGACTGAATCCTGCCATACCCCTATGTGAACTCAGATTCTCAGTGAGGCACACCCTGAATTAATGTTATCAACAGCCCCAAAGTATTGTGGGGCACTGGCAGGAGCCCCTAGGTAAGCACTCCTGAATTCCTGTACTTAAATACTCCTCAGAGAATGTGAGATAGTTTTTGTTGGTTAAGCCACTGAGTGTGGGATAATGTGGTCACACAACACTAGGAGGAGGTTACTGGTACTGCCCACCTTCCCCAGGACGTGGTCCTCCTCCCTTTCCTCTCTGTTCCCCCCTTCAGCATCCTCCTTTCTAGAGCCCTGGCCTCCTTTCTAACCCCCACTCCAGGAACATCATATTCTGCTTCTGATCCTCTGCACCATGGTACCCTCTGCCAGGCTAAATACACTCAGATTTCAGCAGGGCTGCATTCTTCTTTTCCTGCCCAGGAATTCTCAATGTCATCTCAGCATAGCCTTGTCGGATGCCTCCCCCAGTGGAGTTCAGAACCCAGTTTAGTCCCTTACTCTTTTCTCATGGAGCAAATGCGCCTTTATTTCATCTTGTCAGCCATGTTTGTCCATCTGCTCCTCTAAACCCTGAGTTCCTAGAGGAAGAAACTGTTTGCTTGATAAGGACTGGCACCACCTGAGTACTCAGGGTCCAGTGGCTGAATGAATAGGAGAGAGGTACAGCCCACCACCGACCAGCTCTATTGTCCAAACCCAATTGATTTGGGTCATGTGTAAATCCTGTTGTTTTCTTTTGCTTCCTACATCAACTCTGTGTTCCATGTGAAGCTCAAACTCATGACCCTGAGATCAAGAACCTCGTGCTCTTCTGACGGAGGAAGCCAGCTGCTTCTTTGGTCATTTTCTCTAGGTTCTAGGCTGATAACTATGGACATTTGCTTGCTGATTTCAACATGTTCTAGCTATATTCCCTTATACTGAATTACCAAATAACTCCCCTAATTATGGTGGCATTTTGCCATAGATTTCCTCACATGACAGTGCTGAGTGGATATTCAGATTGGAGACTGAGCTCCTTCATGTGATCATTCAGGAGCCCAGAGTCCCTCCACCATGGGCCTTATCACTCCCTTGATTGTCAAGCACTACTGATGCCATCAGTACAAAGGGAAAGTCCCTAAACTAAAGTGTTCAAGTGGTGAAACTTGTAGGAATCAGACAGAAAAAAACAGATTCGTGGAACAGATGTACTTATCACTTGAATGATGAGAGTCAAATAATTGGAAATGGCTCAGTTGTTCAACGATGGGTCTTGAGTGCTGTCACTGAGAATGCCAAAGAGGACAGCAGCGACAGTGCTTGTCCACTGTGGGGATATCAGGTAGAAGAAGAACCCAGCCCGAAAACTCTCACTACCTTCCCCCCACAGTGTAACACACACAGACACACACACAGACACAGACACACACACACACACACACACACACACACACACACAACCGAGAGGGAAAATCACTGGAATTGAAAAAATCCATTACAGGCGATCATTTCTTGGAGAAGGAACTTGTCTTCCTTTGTCATATTTAAGTTATAATTTTACTACATAAACACCTTTTGACTTAAATCTAAAGAATTATTTACTCTATTACCTGACTTGTTAGTAATAAATGGGAATATTTAAGATGTGATTTTAATATTTTTTATAAATTGCCCTCTAGAATAATTTAAACATGGCCTATGCCGGATAATGAAAGAATATAAAGGTGTCTCAGGGACCCAGAATTCTCCCCCCATTTCTGCAATTCAAGATATCGTTATGAAAGGAAACACTACTCCAGATGATGAGAGTAGCTTATTTTGGGGCTTCCCATGATGATAGTTCTTTCAGGAACATTCATTTTTAATAAAATGTTACTTTTATAAAACAATGAAAAAAATTATGTATCTTTCTTATATTCTTTAGCCAGAGAAGGCCATATTGTAGGATTCAAGTCAAATTAAAATTCCAGATGAGTTAGTACCAGAGACAGTGAGAAGTGCAGTGGTTGCAGGGACTGGGGTGCAGTAATGAGCAGTGAGTTATAAGTAGCCCAGGTTTCTCTGTGATGGAAATGTTCTACAAGTAATTAGTTATGCAACACTCTTAAAGTACTTAAAGGCACCTCAATATACCATTGAAAAGGATCAAAGTAAACTTATAAGAAAACACTAGTAATACTTTATTTAATGAACAAAATCTATTCAGCCGTTTTACAAGTGTATACAAAACACAAAAATTACAAAGAGGGCAAGGGACCCCATCCTTGGTGTTCCAGCCATTATGAGCTGCTGCTTGGGGGCTGAGTCTGGTTATTCTACTGAGACAAGTGCTGACTGGAGCCCCTCAGAAACCAAAAAGGAGCATGGACAGAACCTTACTAGACCTTCAGTTCAGGTAAATGTGCTGATAGTTCTTCAATCTCAGGAGAGTGAATTAGAGCCCTGACTACCACCTGCACTGGCCTCAACAGGGCAGGTGGTGCCACTGCTCTTGCTGAGGGGTGAGCTCCAGAACCAGGGAGGGGTGGGCCAGCTTTGTGTCCAAAGATACAGCGGGCTCCACAGTGGGAGTCGGGGCAAGTTCCTGAGGTGGTTCAGGATCTTTCTCTGGCCCTAGTGCTGTAGCTCCTTGAAAAGAAAGTTTCATCAGCATGATTGACTTCCCATGTCCATTCTAAAAAATGGAAACTTTTCCCAGCACTCAATGTCTTCTGTGTCCAGGAACCAATACATGGGAGGTCTCCCTGACTAAAGACCATGGGGACAGGAATCTGAGACTACTCGCTCCTCTTGGCTCAAGTGTACTCTCGCCTTGGTCAGTGTGGCGCACTCAGCCCCCTCTACAGGACCACATCAGTCAGTCCAGCCCTTCTCATTCCCAGACTTTGTCTCTCTGGGTTCAATCTGTTGTAGCTGCAAGAGCAGAACCTGTGTATGGTGCTTCAAATCTAAGCCTTGCATATTGTGCCCCACGCTGAATATGCCAGCAGCATATTCAGGCTGGGAAATTCTGGGCCCTGGACAAAATCCTCGGGTTATTGTACTAGCCATATGTTCAAGATGGAAGAGATGGCCCTGGGAAGAGACTGTTAGGCAGAGGAGTCAGGGGAGATGCCACCCTCCAACACAGATATCCCACGGAACCCCTGTGTGAATCTGGGTCCTTGGGCTTCCAGCTCCTGTCAGAGACCAGTCCTAGTCTTTGTCCCCCTGTGATCTGGCAGTCCTGCCTGAGACAGGTCTCATCATAGATGACAGGGGGCAAAAAAGGCGCTGTGAGTGTGAGTCCTGATCAATCCTGTGATCATTTCTGTCCTTCATAGGGGAACTGGACACACTCCTCATTCTGTCTCCTTGTCCACTTGCCACAGAATTCAACTCCATGTTCCCAGGGAGGGGTGGTCTCTGGCCTCTTAATTACCCTTGCTGCACATTCCACTGTGTTGTGAAGATACAACCAAGGAGGGAACTAAGGGACTCTGTCTCAAGCTAGGCATTTCCAGGACCTTCCCTGTACCTCAAATGTTACCTCCTCTGCCCTTGTCCTGCCTCTTTCACTAGTTGCCATGAGTGGGTCTCCTTTCACCGACACTATTCTCCCACAGGGTGTGGAATGTCTAGTCACTGAGCTCTCACTGGGTCTTCTGAGCACCCTCTGGGCACCCAGTGCCTGGGTTCCAACAGATTGCTAAGTGTGATAGTTCCTACACCCTCTGTTCTGGGTGTCCCTGGATTGGTGTTGAGTCAGTACTGGGGGGAGGTCACTGGGTGGGGAATGACTCCATTAGGGGCTAAGGCTGTCCTCTAGCCCCCTCTACTCTGTAAAGCTGTCCATATCCAGAGTTCCCACAGGCCCTTTTCTTTCTCCAGAAGGAACTCTCAGACCATCACCCTTAAAGAGGAATCACAGATTTTTGTGAGGAGGGTCCAAGAGTCCCTCCAACTCACACTTCCCTGGCTTCCATGGGGGTGAAATAAGGCCCTCATGCACCAGCCAACACTCACTCACATATTCTGCTACCCCTGGGCTCTGCTGACCTCATCATAGCTGGAGAAATTACACCCATATCTAGTGGAAGCCAGGGTTCATCACACAGAATGTCTTGGGGATGCTACCTCTCATCATGCCCAGTGTCACTGTTTGCCCCTAACTAGTCTGGAGCCCTTGGGTGCTGTCTACTCTGTGTAGGGTTAATAGTTAACTCCTAGAGGATAGCCTGTGATGAGTGGGATTTCCTGAATGCTTCCTGAATGAAAGAGCCCCATCCTAGCCCATTACATATATCTGAGTGGGCCTGGACCCCCTGCTCACCCCCAGGGACACCTGCTCTGGTTTCACCCAGTCACAGTCCTCATATAGAGTCTCCTATCTCCTTTTTAATTCTTTTTTTTTTAATTACTTTTCAGTGTTCCAGAATTCATTGCATATGCACCATACCCATCCTCCATTCAATGCCTGCCCTCCATAATACCCACCATCAGGCTCACCCAACGTCCCACACCTGCCCCTCCATAACCCTTAGATTGCTTTTCAGAGTCCACAGTCTCTCACAGTTCGTCTCCCTCTCCAATTTCCCCCAATTCCCTTCTCCTCTCCATCTCCCCATGTCCTCCATGTTATTCCTTATGCTCCACAAATAAGTGAAACCATATAATAATTGACTCCCTCTGCTTGGCTTACTTCACTTAGCATAATCTCTTCCAGTTTGCCCTAAAAGATGGGTTTTGTGCAGCTCCATAGGGAATGGTTTCCCTATGGAGGGCAGGGAGAGTCCTGTGGGCTGGCTCTGGAGTCCCAACCTGGAGGGCTTGCATTTCAGGATCGAAGGGATGGAATTCAGACAACCCAGGTTCAGTTTATGGCTAGGGTGTAGGGCATGGTCATCTATTTGCAGATCCTGAGTCGAGCTCTCCAGTTTCTGAGGATAGGGCAAGTGTCAGGTTTTCGCTCAGACCAGACCAGAATATGTTTCCACTAGACCTGCAGAATGTGTGTGTGTCCTCCTGGGGCCATGGTGGCATCTCCTGCTGGGGGTTTTGTGCACCTCCAAATAGTATGATTTCATTCTCGGTGAGAGGTGGAGTCCTATTGTGTGGCTCAGGGTCCCCATATCGAGGGATGGAGAACAGGGCCTGGGTATGGATGCCTAAAAACCCAACCTAGGGTTACCATTAGGGACAAGGGGCGTGGCAGAAAGATCTACTGACTCTGGAGCAAGCTACGTAGGTGGCTGATTGGAGGACATGGCTCACACGTGGAAAATAGTGTGCATTAGGGTTTAGTGTCATGTCCGTAAATGGGTGTGAACTCAGCAGTCATGCCAGTTTCTCCAAATCTGGGGGGTTTGTGCAGCTCCAATGAGCATGGTTTCCTTCTGGAGGGTAGCAGAGTCCCATGGTGTCGTTCTGGACTTCTCTCTCTGGAGTGCTTGTGGGCCTGGGCTTTTGGAACATAATTTTGAAAACCGAAGCTAGCGTTAGAGTTAGGGCTTATGGCATGGCAGGCCTAATCTTCAGATGCTGGGCAAGCTCCCGGGAATCTCACATTATGGTGAGAGTCAAGGGTTCCTTCAGTTGTAATTTTTTCCATGTGATCTGCCGAGTATGTGGGTGACCTCATGGGGCCAATGTAGTTGCTACTGCTCTAGGGTATTTGCACAGTTCCAAATAGTTTGGGGTATTCTGGGTGATATGTGCTGTCCTGTTTTATGGATCAGTGGTTCCCACTATGGAGGGACTTGAGAACAGGGCTCTGGGAATAGATATCTGAAAACCCAACCTACATTTAGGGTTAGGAACAAGAGGCGTGACAGGCCTTACATACTGGAACTGGGATGAGCTACCCATAGGGCTCTGTTGAAAATGTGTCTCAGGTTAAGGGTCATAATGGGTGATTGTGGCAAGAGTGGCTGTGGCCTCAGGTCAACACAGGTTTCTTCCAATATTGAGTGTTTACGTAGATGCAAAAGCAAGGTTTTCTTCTGGCAACCAGGAATATTTCTGTTTTGTAGTTGAGGGGTCACATCTGTGGAGATATTCAAGGAGAGAGCTCTGGGTATGGATGTCTGAAACTCCAAACAGGGTTAGAATTCAAGCCTAGGGGCATGGCAGGTCTGATCTTTTGGCTTTGGGTCCAGCTTTCCTGATGGCTGATTGGAGGACAGGACTCAGGTTTTTTCAGACTGTGTATTTGTATTAGTGTCTAGGATGGATAACGAAAGTGGGTGGCATCGTGGGGCATACACATTTGCCCTGATCTATGGGTTTCTTGGGGCTCCATAAGGAACGATTTCTACTGCAGGGCAAGGCAAGTCCTGTGGAGTGGGTCCGGAGACCCGAATATGTGTGGATTGCATTCCAGGACTCAAGAGATGGAATTCTGAAAACCTAAGTTCAGTGTACAGTTAGGGTGTAGGGCATGGACCCCTGATTCTGAGGCGAGCTCCCCAGAATATGAAGTTAGGGTGAGTGTCAGGCATTTGCTCAAACCAGACTAGAATTTGTGTCCACTAGGGCTGTTGAGTGTGTGTGTGCCCTTCTTGGACCATAGAGGTTTCCCCTGCTCTTGGGGATTTGCGGAACTCCGAATAGTATGATTTCATTCTGGGGGAGATGTGGAGTCCTGCTGTATGGCACAAATGTCCCCATATGGAGGGATTCAAGATCAGGATTCTGTGCATGGATGCCGGAAAACCCAAACAAGATTACCATTAGGGATTAGTGGCATGACAGGCCCAATCTTCCAACTCTGGGGCCAGCTATGTAGGTGGCTGACTAGATATTGCTGCTCAGGCTGAGACACAATGTGCATTAGTGTCCATGGTCGGGTTCCATCAATAGGTGTGGCCTCGTTGGCCATGCATGTTTCTCCTTATCTTGGGGTTTTGTGAATATCCATTGAGAATGGTTTCCTTCTGTAGGTTAGGCAGAATCCCATGGTGTGGTTCCTCAGTTCTCTATCTGGAGTGTTTGTGGGCCAAGACCTTTGGGACAGAAGACTGAAAACCTATGTCATTTTTAGACTTAGGACCTAGGTCATGGCGGGCACAATCTACAGATGCTGAGATCAAATCTGGGGATCTTAGGTTAAGGTGACAGGAGGTCGCTCAGGCTAAAGTTTGTGTCCATTAAGCTGAATGTGTGGGTGGTCTCATGGGTCCACAGAGTTTTCTAGGTCCATGGCCCAGACCTCCTGCCAGCCATTCAGATAGCTAGCAACATATCCAGCATATCGGACATGTCATGGCCCTAGGCCCATCATCTCTACCCAAACTGGGTTTGTAGGCCTCTGTCCCCAGACCTTATCTCAAATCCCTGAATATGCAGAACCTGATGCACAAAACAGAACTCCTCCTTCCCCATGAAAGGAAACCTTGCTCTTGGGGTGAGGGTAAAACTCTCAGGATAGGAGGAACCTGCATGGCCCATGAGGCCACACCCACCCATGAGGGTGGCCTTGGGCACAAACAGGCATTGAAATACTCAGGCTGAGCCATGTTTTCATATAAGACCCAACAGTAGCTGGACTAAGAGTCCGCAATTCAGGCTTGCCATGCCCCTAGGGCCAAATCCTAACCAAAGGGGAGGTTTTTTTTTTTTTTTTTTTTTTCCAGGAGCCCATACCCAAAGCCCGGCTCTGGATCTCTCTTTTTGGGGGACCCCTGAGACAAAAAACAGGACTCTTCCCTTCCAGAAGCATGACACCAAACTATTGGGAGCCCGGCAAATCCTCACAGAAAGAGAATCTTCCATGGCCCCATGAGGCCACACCTACATTCCATGGCCATCCTAGACACAAAATCCAGAGACAAAAGCCAGAGCTACCGCCTCACACTAGCTCTAATTTCAGATTCTGAGGAGCTCCCCTCGGGGTCTGCAGATCAGGCATGCCATACCCTCAGCCCTAACCCTAAACTGAGTTTGTGTTTTCAGACTTCTGTCCCCAGAGCCCTGGTCCACACACCCTCCAGGCTGGTGCTTCCAGAGCCACACCGCAGGACTGACCTGCCCTCCTGAAGGAAACTGTGCCCTTTACACTTGTCCAAACCCTCCAGATTAGGAGAAACCTGCAAGGCCCTTGAGGCCACTCCAATTGTGTAAGGCGAACTGGAAAAAATGTGCACTGTGACACACTCTGAGCACCTACATCCGGTCAGACACCCAGATAGAGGGCCTAGTGACAGGAGATCGAAACCAACATGTCCCTTGTACCTAATCTGAACCCAAGCAGTGGTTTTCAGGCATCTGTCCCCAGAGACCTGGTCTGAATACCAACATAATTGGGTCCCTGAGGCACAAAACAGAACACCTCCTGTCCCAGAAGGGAAGCTTGCTATATGGAGCTGTGTCAAAGACTCAGGGCAAGAGAATCCTGCATGGTCCCTGAGCCACGGCCAAAACCCAAGGACTCCCTGGAAACAAACCCTCATTTTGACCCATCAGCATGAGATTCCATTTCAACTCAGTCTCCTGTGTAGTTTACCCCCGAGCCAGCAGATTGAACCTGCCATGTTCCTAGGCTGCAATGGTAACATGGGGTGGGATTCCCAGGCCTCCATGCATAGAGCTGGATGGGGGACCCTTGAGCCCTCAAACAGGACTCCACCTGTCTTGCAGAAGGTAACCTTGGTGTTTGGAGCAGCTCACAGCACCCAGAGTGGGAATACCTCCATGGGCTCATGAGGCCACCCCTCCCTTAGGATGCCATCATGGAAACCAATGCCAGCCTGAGAAAACATCTGACACTTGCCCTTACCTAAGATGCTGGAGATCTTGATTCAGCCTCTGAAAATTGGGCCTCCCATACCCTAGGCCCTAACCCTAACCCTAACTTGTGTTTTCAGTCTTCCTTCCCGAGAGTCCTGGTGTACAAGCCCTTCAGACTGGGAATTCTGGAGTCACAATGCAGCACACTGTCTGCCTTTCATAAAGCAAAAGTTGCCTCTGGGACTGCACAAAAATCCCAAAAGAGGATCAACCTGCACAGCCCGTGAGGGCAAAGAAATTTCAAAGGCCACTGGTGCACTAATGATCTGTGTCACACAGCTAAGTCCTGACCTCCTGACAACCTCCCAAGTAGCTGGCAACCTATCCAACTGATCGTACCTGCCATGCCCCTAGGCCATCATATCTACCCAACCTGGTTTTATAGGCCTGTGTCCCCAGAGGCCTGGGCTCAAATCCCTGCATATGGGGGAACATGATCCACAAATTAGAAGTCCTCCTGCCCTGCATCAGGAAAACTTGCTATTGGAATATGTGTAAAACCCTCATAGTAGGAAAAACCAGCATGGCCCATGAGACCCCACCCACTGTTGAGGGCCTCCCTGGGCAAAAACTCGCATTGTGACCCTCAGCCTGAACCATGTTTTCAACTAAGCCTCCTCAATATATTGACCTAAAGCCAGCATATGAGGCCTGCCACGACCCTAGGCTCAAATCCTAACCCAAGGTTAGGTTTCTAGGCACCCATACACAGAGCCCTGCTCTCGAATCCCTCTTTTTAAAAATTTTATTTATTTACTTGATAGAGAAATCACAAGTAGTCAGAGAGGCAGGCAGAGAGAGAGAGAGGAGGGGGAAGAAGGCTCCCGCCTGAGCAGAGAGCCTGATGTGGGGCTTGATCCCAGGACCCTGAGATCTTGACCTGAGCTCAAAGCAGAGGTTTAACCTACTGAGCCTCCCAGTTGTCCCTCTCGAATCCCTATTTATGAGGACCCCTGAATTTGAGAACAAGATTACCCCTTTCCCCCACAATTACAGCATGCTATTTGGAGCTGTGCAAAACCCCCAACGAGGGAGAATCTTCCATGGCCTCCTTCCATAGACGTTTCCCTGTCTGGTGTTTAGACGCAGCTCCAAACAGCAAGGTTTCCTTCTGGCTACAGGAGGTGTTGTGTTCTGTGGCTCAAGGATCCCCCAACTGTTTGAGTTCAAGACAAGGCCTCTGGGGACAGATGTCTGAAAACCTAAGCTAGGGTACATATTCAGGCTTAGTGGAATGTCAGGTTCAATCTTCTGTCTCTGGGGCCATCTACCTGTGTGTCTGAAGGTAAGTAGTTGCTCAGGTTGTGTCAGACCGCACATTTTTATCCAGAGCATCCTACAAAATTGGAGTGGCCTCAGGGGCCTTCTAGGTTTCTCCTAGGACCCTACTCTAAAGGTCCCAACTTCCTTCTGGAGGGCAGGCACAGTCCTGTGTTGTGGTTATGGAATACCCAGGCTGGAGGGTTTGTGGTGCAGGACTCTGGGGACAGAAATCTGAAAATATGAGCTAGAGTTAGGATAATGGCTGAAGGTATGGCAGGCCCAATCTACAGACCCTGAGTTGAGCTCCTCAGGATCTGACATTTGGGCGAGTGTGAGGCAGAAACTCATGCTTTGCCTCTGGTTTTTGTGTCTGAGAAGGGCACAGAATATAGAGGGGACCTCATGGGGCCATGGAAGATTCTCCCTCATTGGGGGTTTTTCACAGATCCAAATAGCATGTTGTCATTGTGGGGGAAAAGAGAAATCCTGTTTTCTAATTCAGGGGTCCCCATGATGAGGGATTCGAGAGCAGGACTCTGTGTATATGTGCCTAGAAACCCAACCTTGGGTTAAGATTTGGGCCTAGGGTCACCACAAGCTTCATATGCTGCCTCAAGTTTGTGATACTGATGGGGCTTAGTTGAAAACGTGGCTCAGGCTGAGGATCACAGTGCGGGATTATTCCCAAGGTGGCCTTAGACAGTGGGCGGGGCCTCATTGGCCATGCGAGTTTCTCCTACTCTGAGGGTTTTACACATATCCGAATAGGAAGGTTTCCTGCTGCGCGTCAGGACTTCCATTTTGTGGATCACGCTTCCCCATATGCAGGGATTTGAGACCAGGTCTCTAGAGACAGTTGTTTATAAACCCAGGTTAGGTAGAGATGATTGCCTAGGGGCATGGTAGGTGTGTTCTGTTGGATAGGGTGCTCTCTACCTGGGTGACTGACAGGAGTAAGGGCCCAGGCTTTGGCAAACAGAATATTAGTACTCAGTGCAGTTTATGAAATTGCGGTGCTCTTGTGGTCCATGCGTGTTGATCGTCCTTTGGGGTTTTTGTGCCATTGCAATGGCCATTTATGCCTTCTGAAAGGCAGGCAAAGTGCTGCATTGGGGCTCCAGAATTCCCCGTCTGGAGGGCTTGTTCACCAGGACTCTGGGGACAGAAGAATGAAATCATAAGCTAGGGTTAGTGTTAGGGCCTAGGGCATGGCAGGCCCAATCTCTAGAACCTGAGACAAGATCACTGGCATCAGAAATAATGGATAGTGTCCGATGTCCGCTCAGGCTGGAGTTTGTGTCCAGGGAGGCCGTCTAGTGGAGGGGTGGCCTCAGGAGGCCATAGAGGTTTTCCCAATCTGGGAGTTGGGCGCGGCTCCAAACAGCAAGATTATCTTCTTTGGGACAGTGGGACTGATGATTGATGGCTCAAAGGTCCCCCATATGGACCGATTCGGGAGCAGGCTCTACATATGGATGCCTGAACAGCACACCTAGGGTTCCCATTGGAGCAGGTTGGACCTGTTGGCAGGCTCGACCTGCTGGCTCTGCGGAGAGCTACCCAGGGGGCTGAGTTGAAAAGGAGTCTCATGCTGATGGTCACAATGCGGGTATCTGTCCAGAACTACCTTCAAATGTGGTGGTGGCCTCAGGGGCCATGCAGGATTCAACTGCCCTGAGGGTTTTACACAGCTCCAAATAGCAAGGTACCCTTCTGGGGTCAGGAGGTGTTCTGTTGAGTGCCTCAGCAACCCCCCATATGTTGGTATATGAGACCAGGTCTCTCGGGATAGATTCCAGAAAACCTAAGCTAGGGCTCAGATCAGGGCCTAGGGACATGTCAGTTTCAATCATGTCTCTTGGGTCATCTACCTGCAAGTCTGACTGAATGTAGGTGCTCAGGGTGTGTCAGACAGTGCATTTTTTTTTTCCTGGATGGCCTACGAAATTAGGGTGGCCTCGGGGTCCTTGCAGGTTTCTTCTAATCTGGAGGCTTTGCAAGTGTAAAGAGCACAATTTCCTTTGTGAGGGAAGCACAGTCCTGCGGTGTGGCTTCGGAGGCCCCATTTTAGAGGTTTGTTGGGGAGGGCTCTGGGACAGAAGTCTGAAAACACAGACTCAGGATAGGGTTCAGGCTGAGGGTATGGTTGACACGATTGGCCGACCCTGAGGGGAGCTCCTCGGGATCTGAAATTAGGGCAAGTGTAAGGTGCTAGCTCAGACTTTTTTCTCTGTATTTTTTGTCTAGGATGGCCATGGAATGTAGGGGTGGCATCATAGGACCATGCAAGATTCTCCTTCTCTGGGGATTTTCCCCGGCTCCCAATAGTTACGAGTCATTCTGGGGGAAGAGAGGAGTCCTGTTTTCTCTCTCAGGGATCCCCCAGTAAAGGGATTCCAGAGCAGGGCTCTGGGTACTGGCGCCTGGAAAACACACCTTAGGTTACGATTTCAGCCTAGGGGCAGGGCAAGCCTGATATGCGGGCTCTTGGTCCAGCTACCGAGAGGTTTTATTTGAAAACAGGGCTCAGGCTGAGGATCACAATGAGTGTTTGTGCTCAAGCTGGCCCTCCAGAATGATGTGGCCTCATGGGACATGCAGGTATTCCCTGCCCTGAGGGTTTTAAAACCATCCCAACAGCAAGGTTTCCTGCCATAGGGAAGGAGTTCTGTTTTGTCTGTCAGGTTCCCCCATATGCAGGGATTTGATCTAAAGTCTGGGGACAGATGCCTGAAACCCCAGAGTGGGTAGAGATGATGGCGTAGGGCCATGGCAGGTCCGATCTGCTGGATATGCCGGCAGTTGTCTGGGTGACTGATGTGAGGTCTGGGCTCAGGCTGTCTCAGATTGAGAATTGATGCACAAGGTGGCCTATGAAATTGGGGGTGTTGTTGAGGGCCATGCAGGTTGATCCTCATTTGGGGTTTTTGGGCAGCCCCATAGGGCCCTTTTTTCTTCTGGTGGACAGACAGAGTGCTGTGTTGTGGCTCCAGAAATCCCAAACGGGAGGGCAGGTGGGCCAGGAGTGTGATGACAAAAGCCTGAAAACACAGGCTTGGGTTAGTTTGCGGGCCTAGGCCACAGCAGGCCCAATCTGCAGAGGCCGAATCAAGATCTACAGCATCTGACATAAGGGCGAGTGTCAGACGTTCACTCAGGCTAGAGTTAGTGTCCATGATGGCCGCCTAGTGGAGGGGTGGCCTCATGAGGCCATGGAGGTTTTCAAACTCTGGGGGTTGTGACCTGTTCCAGACAGCAAGGTTTTCTTCTTCAGAACGCAGGGCCTTTGTTTGAAGGCTCATGGGTACACCATATGGAAGTATTCAAAATCAGGGCTCTACATACGGATGCCTGGAAACCCCACCTCACGTTACCATTGACGCCTAGGGACATGGCAGTTTCGATCTGCTGGCTCTGTGGCGAGCTACCCAGGGGGATGAGTTGAAATGGACTCTCATGCTGATGGTTCACAATGCTGGATTCTATCCAGGGAGACCTTGGAATGTGGCATTGGTTGAGGGGCCATGCAGGATTCTCCTACCCTGAGTATTTACACAGCTCCAAATAGCAAGGTTCCCTTCTGGGACAGGAGGTGTTCTGTTTTGTGCCTCAGGTGACCCCATAAAAGTTGGTATTGAGAACAGGGCTCTGGTGACAGATGCCTGAAAACCTAAGCTAGGGATCAGATTAGGGCCTAAGGGCATGTCAGGGCCAAACTTCTGTCTCCTGGGCAATCAACCTGGGTGTCTGACTGGATATCAGTGCACAGGTGTGTCAAACTGCATTTTTGTCCAAGGTGCCCTACGAAATAGGGGTGCCTTGCAGGTTTCTCCTTATCTGGAGGACTTTGGCAACTCTGATGGGCAGAGTTTCCCTCAGGAGAGCAGACCAATCCTGTGGTGTGGCTACAGTACTCGTGATCTGAAATTAGGGCGAATGTCATGTGGTAGCTCAGGTTTTTGTTTCCAGATTGTGTGTCCAGGATGACCGCAGATGTAGGGGTGGCCTCCTGTGACTATGGAAGATTCTCCCTCTCTGGTTATGTTGCTGGACTCCCAATAGTTTGGTGTCATTCTGGGAGAAAGTAGGAGTCTTTTTTTTTTTTTTTTCTCTAAATGGTCCCACAAAAAGGATTCCATATCTAGGCTCTGGATTCTTCTCCTGGAAAACTCCACCATGGGTTAGGATTTGGGCCTAGGAACATGGCAAGCATGATATTCGGCTCTTAGTCCAAGTGCCTAGGGCTTTATTTTACAACGTGGCTCAGGATGAGGGTCACAATAAGTGTTTGTGCCCAGTGCGGTCCTCTAGAGTGGGAGTGGCCTCTTGGGCCAAGCAGGTTTCTCTTACCATGAGTGTTTGATACCCATGTTAGAGTTAGGACTGAGGTTATGGAGGTCCAATCTGCAGACTCTGAGGGGAGCTCCCCAGGATCTGAAATTAGGGCGAGTGTGAGGTTGTAGCTCAGGCTTTTGTCTCTGGATTGTGTGTCTAGGAAGGGAAGCAATGTAGGGGTGGCTTCATGGGGAATTGAAAGATTCTCTGTCTCTGGGGATTCTACCAAGCTCTCCATAGTTTTGTGTCATTTTGGGGAAAGGGAAGAGTGCTGTTTTCTGTCTCAGGGGGGTCCCACAAAAAAAGGGATTTCAGAGATGGACTCTGGGTACAGGTGCCTAGAAAACACCACTGTACGTTAGGATTTGGGCCTAGGAGCAAGGCAGGCCCTATATGCGGGCTCTTAGTCCAGCTCCCGAGGGGGCCTTACTGAAAATAGGTTCAGGCTGAGGGTCACAATGCGTGCATGTGCTCAGGGCGGGCCTCATAAGTGTACATGTCCTTATTGGTCATGCTGGTTTATCTTCCTTGGAGGGTTTATACTCATCCCAACAGCAAGTTTTCCTGCCACGGGGAAGAAGGAGTATTCTTTTGTGCATCAGATTTCCCCATATGCTGAGATTTGAGATAAGGTCAGAAATCAGATGCCTGAAAAGCTAGGTTGAGTAGAGATGATGGCATAGGGCCGTGGCAGGTCCCATCTGCTGGATATGCAGCCAGATGTCTGGGTGTCTGACTGGAGGTCTGTGCATAGGATGTGTCAGACTACACAGTTATATCAGGAACGGCCTACGAATTTGGGATGCCCTGGGAGCCTTGCAGTTTTCTCCTAATCTGGATGGTTTTGGCAACTGTAAATGGCAGTTTCCTTCAGAAGGTAGGCACAGTCCTGAGATGTGGCCCAGGAGGCCCCAGCCTAGAGGGTGTGTTGGCAAGGGCTCTAGAGACAGAAGTGTGAAAACACAAATTTGGATTAGGATTAGAGCCAAGGAATGGCAGTCCCGATCTGTAGCCCCTGAGGGAAGCTTCTGGGGATCTGAAATTAGGGCGAGTGTGAGGCGGTAGCTCAGGCTTTTGTCTCAGGATTTTGTTTCTAGGATGACCACAGAATGTAGGGATAGCCTCATGGGGCCATGGATGATTCTCCCTCTCTGGGGATTTTGCCTGGCTCCCAAGTATTTGGTTTCACTCTGGGGGTAAGATGGAGTCCTATTTTCTGTTTCAGTGGTCCCCCAAAAAGAGGGATTCCAGTGCAGGGCTCTCGGTATGGGAGCCTGGAAAACCCCAACTTGGGTTAGGATTTGGGCTTAGGGGGTTGGCACACCCCATATGTGAACTATTGGTCCAGATATCGAAGACTCTTACTTGATAATGTGGATCAGGCTGAGGGTCACAATGCGAGTTTGTGCACAAGGCGGCCCCCAGACATTGTGTGGCCTCATAGGCCATGCAGGTTTCTGCCACTCAGTGTGTTTGAAACCCATCCCAACAACAAGGTTCACTACCATTGGGAAGCAGGAGTTCTGTTTTGAGCATCATATTCCCCCATAGGCAGGTATTTGAGATAATGTCTGGAGACTGATGCCTGAAAACCCTGGATGGTAGATATGAAGGCCTAGGGCCATGGCAGGTCCGATCTGCTGGATACACGGCCAGCTGTCTGGGTGAATGATGGAAGGTCTGGCCTCAGGCTGTGTCAGACAGAGCATTACTACAGAGGGTGGCCTATGAAATTGGGGTGCCACCGTGGGCTGTGCAGGTTTAAACTCATTTGCGGGTTTGGGCATCTGCATAGGGCACTTTTTCCTTCTTGTGGGCAAGCAGAGTGCTTCACTGTGGCTCCAGAATTCCCAGCCTAGAGGGCTTGTGGGCCAGGAGTGTGAGGACGGAAGTCTGAAAACAAAAGCTAGGGTTAGGTTTACAGACTAGGGCATGGCAGACTGAATCTTCAGAGGCAGAATTGAGATTTCCAGAATTTGAAGTAAGGGTGAGTGTCAGACATTTGCTCAGGCTGGTATTTGTGTTCATGATGGCTGCGTGTTGGAGAGGTGGCCTCATGGGGCCATGGAAGTTTACCACACTGTGGATTGTGAGCTGCTCCAAAGAACAAGATTTGCTTTTGCGGGACTGGGGATATCCTGTTTGATGGCTCAAGTGTCGCCCATAGGGAAAGATTTGAGAGCAGGGCTCTACATATGGATGCCTGGAAACCACACCTCGCACTCCTATCGGCACCAAGGAACAAGGCAGGTTCGATCTGCTGCCTCTGGGGCTAGCTACCCAGGGGTCTAAGTTGAAATAGAGGCTCATGTGGATGTGTCACAATGCGGGTATGTGTTCATGAAGACCTGGGAATGTTTTGGTCCCTCAGGGGGCATGCAGGATTCTCCTACCCTGAGTCGAGGTCGCTCAGGTGGATTTTGTGTCCATGAGATCCATCGAATCTGGGACTGGCCTCATGGGGACATTGAGTTTTATATCTCTCTGGGATTTTTGCTTTTATAAAAATATCCTGGTCTATTCTGGGGAATAGTTCCTATCCTGTCTTATGGCTCAGCAGTCCCCCATATGGAGGGATTCGAGAGCAAAGCTACAGGAATACATGCCTGAAAATGCAACCTAAGGATAGGATTAGTTCATAGTGGAATTGCAGGCCTTCGATCCTGGCTCTGGTCCAAGATACCCATGGGGCTGTATTGAAAATCGGGCTCAGGCAAGGGGTCACAATGGGTGTTTGTGTCCTGGGCAGCCAGGATTAATGGGTGTGGCCTAGGGGCAATGTAGGTTTCACCCAACTCAAGGGGATTTACATAACTCTAGAAAGCTTCTGGGGGCAAGAGGAGTTCTGTTTTGTGGCTCAGTGGTCCCCCATGTGGAGGAATTTGAGAGAAGGGCGCTGGGGATGGATGCTTGAAAACGCACCGTATTGTTAAAATTAGCGCCTAGGGGAATGGCCAGTCTGATCTGCTGACTCTGGTGCCAGCCACCTAGGTGGCTGACTGGAGGTGGAGCCTTACGTTGAGGGACAGAATGTGTTTTAGTATCCAGCGCTAGCTTCCATAAAGGAAAGTCTGTTTGGGGTTTCTTGCAGCTTTCTCCTAATCTGTGTGTTGCCTGCAACTCCATAGGACATGTTTTCCTTCTGGCGGGCAGAAAGAGTCCTGTGCTGTGGCTCCAGTGTACCCTAACTGGAGGGCTTGTGGACCAGGACTCTCTGGACGGAAGCCTGAGAACCAAGCTACAACTAGGTTTAGGGCCTAGGGCATGGCAGGCCCAACATGTAGACAACAAGGCAAACTACAGGGAATCTGAGGTTAAGGCACTTGTCAGGATGTTCCTCAGGCTGAAGTTTGTGTCAATGAAATATGCCAAATGTAGGTTTAGCCTCATGGAAGCAAGGAGTTTTCTCCCGCTCGGGGGTTTTTGTGCAGTTCCAAATAGCTTAATCTATCCTGGGGGTTGGTGCTGTGTTGTTTTAGGAATCAGGGTTCCCCCATATGGAGGGATTCAAGAGCAGGATTTCGGGTATGGGTGCCTGAAAACCCAGCCTAGGTTTTGGATTTGGTCTTGGTGGCATGGCAGGCCTGAGATCCTGACTCTGGGGCGGGTTACCCATGCGGCTTTGTTGAAAATGCTGCTCAGGCTATGGGTCACAATGGGTGTTTGTGTCCAGGATGGCCCGCAAAAGTGGGCGTGGCCTCATGGGCAACACAGTTTTCTGCGATCTCTGAGGGTTTTACATAACTCCAAAAGAATTGGTTTCCTTTTGTGGGGCAGAGGGTTTTGTTTTGTGGCTACAGGGTCCCCCATGTGGAGGGATTCGAGACAAGGTCTCTGGGTATGGATGCCTGATAAACCAACCTAGGTTTAGCATAAGGGCCTATGGGCATGGCAGGTCTGATCTCCTGGCTCTGGGCCCAGGCATCTCAGTGATTGCATGGAGGACGGGACTCAGGTGTGTCACACTATGCAGTAGTAACCAGGGTGGCATATGAATGTGGGTGGCATTGGGGGCACTGCATGTTTCTCCTAATATAGGGGTTTTGTGCAGCCCCATGGGGCACACTTCCTATCTGGAGGGCAGGGAGAGTCCTGGTGTGGCTATAGAGTCCCAATCTTGAGGACTTCTTTTCCAGGAGTCAAGGGACAGAATTCTGAAAGCCCAAGCTCAGTTTATGGTTAGGCTAGAAGGCATGGGTGCCCTATCTGCAGATGCTGAGGCGAGCTCCCAGATTCTGAAGTTAGGGCGAGTGTCAGGCATTCACTCAGACTAGAACTTGTGTCCTAGGGCCGCCGAATATGTGGGTGTCTTGCTGGGGCTTGGAGGGTACTAAAGCTCGGGGGATGTTGCACAGCTCCAAATAGTATGGTTTCCATCAGGAGGACAGCTGGAGTCCTGTTGTATGGCTCTAGGGTCCTCCAAATGGAGGAACTCAAGACAGGTCTCTGGTTATGGATCCCTGAAAACTCAACCTATGGTTAGGCTTAAGGTGTGGGGCATGGGAGGTCTGATCTGCTGACTCTGGTGCCAGCTATGTAGGTGGCTGACTGTAGGTCGGTGCTCAGGTGGATGGACAGAATGAGTATTAGTGTCGAGGGGAGGCTTCCACAATTGTGGGTGGCTTAGGGGTATGGTTCAGCTTTCTCCTATTCTGGGGGTTGCGTGCAGCTACATAAGGCACATTTTTCATCTGGAGGACAGGCAGAGTCCTGTGCTGTGGCTCCAGTGTACCCTAACTGGACGGCTTGTGGACCAGGACTCTCTGGACGGAGGCCTGAGAACCAAACTATGGCTAGGGTTAGGGCCTAGGGCATGGCAGTCCCAACGTTCAGAAGCTGAGGTAATCTTAGCTTAGGGAATCTTAGGTTATGGCAAGTGTCATGATGTCCGTCAGTCTGGAGCTTGTGACGATGAGATCTGCCATATGTGGGTTTCACCTCATGGGGGCAAGAAGTTTTCAACCGCTCTGGAGTTTTTGTGCAGTTCCAAATAACTTGGTCTATTCTGGGGAGTGCGTGCTGTGTTTTTTTAGGAATCAGGGTTCCCCATATGGAGGGATTGGAGAGCCGAGTTCCGGGTATGGGTGCCTGAGAACCCAGCCTAGGTTTTGGATTTGGTCCTAGTGGCATGGCAGGCCTTAGATCCTGGCTCTGGTGCAGGCTACTCATACAGCTCTGTTGAAAATGTGGCTCAGACTAAGGGTGACAATGGGTGTTCGTGTCCAGAATGGCCTGCAAAAGTAGGCGTGGCCTCAGGGTCATCACAGTTTTCTTCCATTTCCGAGGGTTTTACATAGCTCCAAAAAAGGCTTCCTTTTGGGGGTAGAGGGGTTTTGTTTTGTTGCTATGGGTTCCCCCATGTGGAGGGATTCGAGAGAAGGGCTCTGGGTATGGATGCCTGATAACCCAACCTAGGTTTAACATAAGGGCCTAAGGCATGGCAGGTCCGATCTCCTGGCTCTGGGGCCAGCTTTCTCGGTGGCAGCTTGGAGGAAGGGACTCAGGTGTGTTAGACTGCACATTAGTATCCAGTGTGGCATAGGCAAGTGGGTGGCATTGGGGGCGCAGTGCATGTTTCCCCTAATCTAGGGGTTTTGTGCAGCTGAATAGGGGACAGTTCCTATCTGGAGGGCAGTGAGAGTCCTGGCGTGGCTATGGAGTCACCAGTCTGGAGGACTTGTGTTCCAGGTCTCTGGGGACAGAAGTCTGAACCCCAAGGTAGGTGTATAGTTAGTGTCTAGGGTATGGATCACCAGTCTGCAGATGCTGAGGTGAGGTCCCAGCTTCTGTGTTAGGGCGAGTGTCAGGCATTTGCTCAGACTAGAATTTATGTCCACTAGGGCCTTCGGATGTGTGAGTGGCCTCCTGGGGCCATGGAGGTTTCTCCTGTTCTGGGGGTTTTGCAAAGCCCCAAAATAATATGGTTTAATTCTGCGGGACAGGTGGAGTCCTATGTATGGCTCTAGGGTCTCCTATATGGAGTGACTCAAGAGCAGGGCACTGGATATGTATGCCTGAAAAGTCAACCATGTTCATGGTAGGGCCTAGGGACACAAAAATTCCGAAGTATTCCACTGGCACCAGATACTTGGTGGTTGACTGGCGTTCTGGTTGAGGGCAGAATGTGCATTAGTGTCCACGGCCGGCTTCCATCAATGGAGTGGCTTCGGGGTTTCGTGCAGCTTTCTCCTCATAGGGGGGTTGCATGGAGCTCAATAAGGCACATTTTCCTTTGGAACGGCAGGCACAGCCCTGTAGAGTGGCTCAGGGCTCCCTATCTGGAGGATTTGTGGACCAGGACTTTGAGGATGGGAGTCTGAGAACCAAAGCCAGGGCTAGGGTGAAGGCCTTGGGCATGGCAGGCCTAGTCTACAGACGCTGAGGCGAGCTCCCCAGGATCTTAGGTGAAGGTGAGTGTCAGGATGGCGCACATGCTGGAGTTGTGTCCATGATTTCTGTCCAACTCGGAGGTGGTCTCATGGTGGCATGGAGTTTCCTCCCACTCTGGGGATTTCGCAGTTCCTAATAGCTTGGTTTATTCTGGACTGTAGGTGGTGTCCTGTTTTATGGTCCAGAGGTCCCCCATATTGAGGGATTCGAGAGCAGCAGTCCAGGTATTGATGCCTGAAAAGCCAAACGAGTATTAAGATTAAGTCCTAGTGGCATGACAGGCCTTATACCCTGGATCTGGGCAGAGGTAACCTTGGGGCTCAGTTCACAATGGGGGGTCAGGCTTAGGGTCACAATGGGTGTTTGTGTTCATGGCAGCCTGCAAAAGTGGATTTGGCCTTAGGGGAGAGCAGATTTATTCCCTCTCTGGGGGTTTTCCATAGCTCCAAAAGACAAGGTTTCCTTCTGGGGGACAGGAGGATCAGGGGTGCTTTATGGATCAGGGGTCCCCTATGTGGAGGGATTCCAGGGAAGGGCTCTGTGTATGGATGCCTGAAAACCCAAACTAGGGTTAGAATTTGGGCCTAGCCGCATGGCAGGTCCGATCAGCTGCCTCTGGGTCTAGCTGCCTTGATTGCTGATTGGTGGTGGAGATTCAGGTTTTGACCGCCTGCACATTAGTCTCCAGGGTGGCATACGAAAGTGGGGTGGAATCGTAGGCCCTTCATGTTTCCCCTAATCTAGTGGTTTTCTGAAGCTCCTAAGGCACGGTTTCAAACTGGAGGACAGGGATCATCCTGTGTTGTTCCTGAGTCACCAATCTGGAGGGCTTATATTCCAGGACTATGGAGACTGATATCTGAAAACCCAAGCTAGGTTTATATTTTGGGTCTAGGGCATGAATCTCTGAGCTGCAGGTGGTGAGGCAAGGTCACCAAATTCTGAGTTGAGGGAGAGTGTCAGGCATTCACTCACACTAGAATTGGTGTCCTAGGGCGGGCCCAATGTGGGGGTGCCCTGCTGGGGAATGGAGGTTTCACCTGAATGGGGAGGTTTGCACAGCTCCAAAGAGTATGGTTTCCATCAGGAGGACAGGTGGAGTCCTGTTGTATGGCTCTAGGGTCCTCCAAATGGAGGGATTCCAGAGCAGGGCTCTGGTTATGGATGCCTGAAAGGTCAACCTAGGGTTATGCTTAGGGCATGGGGAAGTCCAATCTGTGGACTCTGGCACCAGCTACCTGGGTGCTGACTGGAGGTCGCTGCTCAGGTTGAGGGATGGAATGTGTATTAGTGTCTAGGGTCGGCTTCCACAACTGTGGATGGCTGAGGGTTATCATGCAGCTTTCTTGTAATCTGGGGGTTGTGTGCAGCTCTATAGCACACATTTTGCATGTGGAGGGAAGGCAGAGTCTTGGGTTTGGCTCTGGTGTTTCCTATCTGGAGGAATTGTAGACCACAGCTGTGAGGATGGATGTCTATGAGGCCAATCTAGAGGTTTGATTAGGGCCTAGGACATGGCAGGGCTAATCTACAGTTGCTGAAAAATGTTCTCCGGGATCTAAGATTAAGGTGAGTGTCAAGAGGTCGCTGAGCCTGGACTTTGTGTCCATGAGATCCGTTGAATCTGGGAGTGGCCTCAGGGGAAATGGACTTTTCTCCCATTCTGGGATATTTGCATAGTTAAAAAATAGCTTGGTCTATTCTGGGGAATATGTCCTGTCCGGTTTTATGACACAGGGCTCCCCATGTGGAGGGAATTGGGAGCAGGGCTCTGGATATGGATGCCTGAAAATCCAACCTAGGGTTAGGATTAGGTCCTAGTGGCATCACAGGCCTTTGATCCTGGCTCTGCACAGAGCTACCCATGGGGCTGTGTTGAAAATGAGGCTTAAGCTAAGGGTCACAGTGGGTGTTGGTGTCCTGGGCGACCAGCATTAATGGGTGTGGCCTCTGGGGCAATGAGGGTTTCACCCAACTCTAAGGGATTTACATAACCCCAGAAAGCTTCTGGTGGGCAAGAGTATATCTGTTTTGTGGCTCAGTGATCCCCCATGGGGAGGGATTTTAGAGGAGGGCTCCGGAGATCAATGCCTGAAAACACAACCTATTGTTACGATTAGCGTCTAGGGGAATGGCCAGTCTGATCTGCTGACTCTGGTGCAGGACTCGTGGGTGGCTGACTGGAGGTCAGGGGTCAATTTGTGGGAAAGAATGTGTTTTAGTGTCCAGGGCCAGCTTCTTAAAAATGAGGGTGGCTTTGGGGTTTCGTGCATCTTTCTCCTAATCTGTGGATTGTGTGCAACTCCACAGGGCACGTTTCCCTTCTGGAGGGCAGGAAGAGTCCTGTGCTTTGGCTCTGGTGTACCCTATCTGGAGGTCATGTGGGCCAGAACTCCTTGAACGGAGGTCTGAGTACCAAGCTAGGGTAGGTTAGGGCATAGTGTATGGCAGAACCAACATGTGGATGCTGAGGCAAACTCCGGGGAATATGAAGTTAAGGCCAGTGTCAGGATGTTGTTCAGGCTGGAGTTTGTGTCGATTAGATCTGCTGAATGTAGGTTTAGCCCCACAGGAGCAAGAAGTTTTCTCCCACTCAAGGGTTTTTTTGCAGTTCCCAATAGCCTGGTCTATTCTGGGGGGTAGGTGCTGTGTTGTTTTAGGAATCAGGGTTCCCCCATATGGAGGGATTCGAGAGTAGGATTCCAGGTATGGATGCCTGAAAACCCAGCCTAGGTTTTGGGTTTTGTCCTAGTGACATGACGGGCCTTAGATCCTGGCTCTGGGGCCAGCTATCCATGCCGATTTGTTGAAAATGCGGCTAAGGTTAAGGGTCCCAATGGGTGTTTGTGTCCAGGATGGCCTGTAAAAGTGTCCATGGCCTCAGGCTCAAGTCATGTTTCTGCCATTTCTGAGGGTTTTACATGGCTCCAAAAACCAACGTTTCCTTCTGGGGGGCAGGAGAACTTCTGTTTTTTTTTTTCTCAGGGGTCCCCCGTATGGTGTGATTTGAGAGGAGGGCTCTGGGTATGGATGCCTGAAATCACAAACTAGGGTTAGTTTCAGGGCCCAGGGATATGGCAGGTCTGATCTGGTGGGTCTGGGCCAGGTATCCCAGTGGCTGATTGGAGGGCAGTACTCAAGTTGTGTCAGACTGCATATTAGTGTCCAGGGTGTGGAAGGAATGTGGGGTGACATCGAGGGCCATGCATGTTTGCCCTAATCAAGGGATTTTGTGCAGCTACTTAGGGCACAGTTTACCTCTGGAAGGCACTGATAGTCCTGAGGGGTGGCTGCAGACTCCCCAATATGGATGCCTTGAATTCCAGGATTAAAGGGATGGAATTTTGAAAGCCCAAGCTCTGTTTATGGTTAGGGTGTAGGGCATGGATTACCTATCTGCAGATGTTAAGATGAGCTCTCCAGATTCTGAAGTTAGGGATAGCGTCAGGCATTAGCTTGGACCAGACTAGAATCTGTGTCCACTAGGCCTGCAGAATGTGTGGGTGTCCACCTGGGGCCATGAAGGTATCTCCTGCTGGGGAATTTGCACAGCTCCAAATAGAATGATTTCATTCTAGGTGAGAGTTGGAATCCTGTTGTATGGCTCAGGGGTCCCCATATGGAGGGATTCGAGAGCAGGGCTCTGGGATGGATACCTGAAAACCCAATCTAGTTTTAGCTGTGAGGACTAGGGGCATGGTAGGCCCTATCTGCTGGCTCTGAGGCCAGCTATGTGGCTGGCTGACTGTAGGTCGGAGCTCAGACTGAGGGACAGAATGTGTATTAGTGTTAGGTTGGATTCCGTTATTCAGGGAAGCCTCATTGGCCATGCAGTTTTCTCCTAATGTGGGTGTTTCCTGCAGCTCCTTTGAGCACGGTTTCCCTCTCTAGCATAGGCACAGTCCTATGGTGTGGCTCTGGTGTTCTCTCTCTGGAGGGCTTGTGGTCAAAGAGTCTTTGGACAGAAGTTTGGAAACCTATCCTAGGGTTAGGGTCAAGGCCTAGGGCATGGCAGGCCCAATCTACAGATGTTGGACAAGCTTCCATGGATCTGTGGTTAAGGCAAGTGACAAGAAGTCACTCAGGCTGGATTTTTTGTCCATGGCATCTGCCAAATGTGTGGGTGGCCTCATAGTGCTATGGAGTTGCTCCCGCTCTGGGGTTTTATGCAGTTCCAAATAGTTTGGTGTATTCTAGGCAATGGGTGCTGTCCTGTTTTATGGTTCAGGGTTTCCCCATATGGAGGGGCTTGAGAGCAGTGCTCTGGGTATGGATGCCTGGAACCCAACCTACGTTTAGGCTTAGGTCATAAATGTATGGCAGGGCTTATATCCTGAGTCTGAGAAGAGCTACCCATGGGGCTGTGTTGAAAATGGGGCTCAGGCTAAAAGTCACCATGGGTGTTTGTGTCCTGGGTGGCCTGTAAAATTGGGCACGCCCTCAGGGCCAACGCAGGTTTCTTCCACCTCTGTGGGTTATACATACCTGTAAAAAGCAGAGGAGACCTCTGGGTATGGTTGCTTGTACTCCAAATTTGGGTTAGGATTAGGGCCAAGGGTCCTGACTGGTCTGATCTGCTGGCTGTAGGGCTATCTGTTCCAATGGCTGATTGGAGGATGGGACTTAGGTTGTGTCAGACACCGTATTAGTGTCCAGGGTAGAATATGAACATTTGGTGGCATCGGGGCCATGCACGTTTCCCCTGTTCAAAAGGTTTTGTCCAGCTCCTTAGGGCATGCATTCCTTCTGGAAGACAAGGTGAGTCTTGTGGTATGGCTCCAGTGTCCCCAATCTTGAGGGCTTGCATTCCATTTCTCAAGGGATGGAATTCTGAAAACCCAAGCTCATGTATGGTTAGGGTGTCAGGCATATACCCCTGATCTGCAGATGCAGTGGCGAGCTCCCCAGATTCTGAAGGTAGGGCGGTGTCACATATTCACTCAGACCAGGCTAGAATCTGTGTCCATTAGGGCTGCCAAATATGTCTGTGGCCACCTGGTTCCATAGAGGTTTTTCCTGCTCTGTGGTTTTGACGCAGCTCCAAATAGTATGGTTTCATTCAGCGGGAGAAGTGGAGTTCTCTTTTATGGCTCAGGAGTCCCGATATGGAGGGATTCGAGAGCAGGGCTCTGAGTATGGATGCCTGACAACACAGCCTAGGGTTAGCATTAGGGACTAGGGGAATCCAGGTCTGATCTGCTGACTCTGGGGCTAGCTACATGGGTGACTGACTGTAGGTCTGGGCTCAGGGTGAGGGACAGAATATTTATTAGTGTCCAGGTTTGGATTCTGTCAATGGGGGTGGCCTTGTGGTCATGCCAGTTTCTCCAAATCTGGGGGTTTGTGCAGCTTTATTGGGCACGCTTTCCTTCTGGAGAGTAGGCAGAGTTCCAGGGTCTCCATATGGAGTTGTCTATCTGGAGGGCTTGTCTGAGAGGACTTTTGGGACAGAGTCTGAAAACCATGCTGTGGTTAGGGCTAGAGCCTAGTGCATGGCAGACCCAATCTACAGACCCTGAGGTGAGCCTCAGCAGGGATCTGAGGATAAAGCGAGTGTCATGAGGTTGCTAAGCCTGGAGTTTGTGTGTATGCAATCCACTGAATGTGGGGGTGGCCTCATGGGGCCATGGAGTTTTTTCCCACTCTTTGGTGTTTGTGCAATTCCAAATAGTTTAGTCTCTTCTGGAGGATCAATGCTGTCCTGTTTTATGGCTCAGAGACCGCCCATATGGAAGAATTGGATATCAGGACTGTGGTATGGAAGCCAGGAAAACCAACCTACATTGTGGGTTAGGCTCTAGTCGCATGGCAGGCCTTATATCCTGGCTCTGGTGTGAGTTACCTATGGGGCTGTGTTGAAAATGGGGTGAAGGCTTGCAGTCACAATGTGCGTTTGTGTGCAGAGCGGCCTGCAAGAGTGGTCATGGCCTCAGGGGTACTGCAGGTTTCTTCCCATTCTGAGGGTTTACATAGCTTCAAAAAGCAAGGTTTTCTACTGGGGGGGTAGAAGTTCTGTTTTGTGTCTGAGGGGTACACTGTGTGGAGGGATTTGAGAGGAGGGCTCTGGGTATGCATGCCTGAAACCACAAACTCTTGTTACAATTAGGTCCTAGTGTCATGGCAGGCCTGATCTGCTGGGTCTGGGGCCTGCTCTCCCAGTGGCTGATTGAGGACAGGGCTCGGATTGTATCAGACAGCGTTTTACTGTCCAGGGTGGAGAATGTAAGTGGGCTGGCGTTGGGGGCCATGCATGTTTGCCCTGATTGAGTGGTCTTCTGGAGCTCCATAGGGCACAGTTTCCTTCTACAGGGCAGGGAGAGTCCTGTGGGATGGCTCCAGAGTCCCCAGTATGGAGGGTTTGCATTACAGGACTCAAGGAATGGAAATCTGAAAACCCAAGCTTGGTTAAGGTGTATAGTATGGATTCCCGATCTGCAGTTGCTGAGTGGAGCTCTCCAGATTCTGAAGTTAGAACAAGTGTCAAACATTCTTTCAGACTAGACTAGAAGTTGTGTCCACTAGGGCTGCCGAATGTGTGGTTGGCCTCCTTGAGCCATGGAGGTTTCTCCTGCTCTGGGATTTTGGGGCAGCTAAAATCTTTTTTTTTTTTTTTTTCATTTTGGGGAAAAGTGGAGTCCTGTTTTAAGTCTCAGGGGTCCCCATATGGCGGGAATCGAAAGCAGGGCTGTGGGTATGGATGCCTGAAATCCCAAACTATGGTTAGCATTAGGGACTAGTGGAACCCAGGTTTGATCTTACTCTGAGGCCAGCTACATAGGTGGCTGACTGGAGGTCGGGCTCAGGTTGAAGGACAAGATGTGTATTAGTGTCCATGGTCGGATTCTGTCAATGAGTGTGGGCTCATTTGCCACACAGTTTGCTCCTAATCTGGGGATTTTGTGCAGCTATGGTGAGCACGGTTTTCTTCTGGAGGGTAGGCACAGTGCCATGGTGTCACTCTGGACTTCTCTACCTGGAGAGCTTGCGGTCCAGGACTCTTGGAACTGAAGTATGAAAACTCATGCTGTGGCTAGGGTTAGGGCCTAGGGCATGGCAGGTCCAATCTTCAGATGCTGAGGCGAGCTCCTGGGGATCTGAAGTTAAGGCGAGTGTCAGGAGGTCGCTTAGGCTGGAATTTATGTCCATGCATAACACCAAATGTGGGGATGGCCTCATGGGCTCAAGGAGTTTTCTCCTACTCTGGGGATTTTGTGCAGATCCAAAAAGTTTGGTCTATTCTTGGGGATAGGTGATGTATTAAATTGTGGCTCAGGGTCCCCTTATAGAGGATATGAGAGTAGGGTTCCAGGTATGGATGCCTGAAAAGCCAACCTACGTTTAGCGTTAGGTCCTTCTGGCATAGTAGACCTTATATCCTGGCTTTGGGGTGAGCTACCCATGGGGCTGTGTTGAAAATGGGGCTCAGGCAAAGGGTCACAATGTGTGTTTGTATGCCGTGCAGCCTGAAAAAGTGGACGCGGCCTCAGGGTCAACGTAGGTTTCTTCCAACTGTGATGGTTTTACATAGCTCCAGAAAGGAAGGTTTCTTCTTGGGACAGGATGAGTTCTGTTTTCTTTCTAAGGGGTCTCAGGTGTATAGGTATTCGAGAGGAGGGCTCTGGGTATGGATGCCTGAATCCCTAACCTAGGGTTAGGATGCTCTTTTTTTTTTTTTTTTTAGGGACACCTGAGTGGTTCAGTCATTAAGTGTCTGCCTTTGGCTCAGGTCGTGATCCCAGGGTCCTGGGATCAAGCCCCACATCGGGCTCCCTGCTCAGTGGGAAGCCTGCTTCTCCCTCTCCTGCTCCTGCTTGTATTCCCTCTATGGTTATCTCACTCTGCCAAATAAATAAATTATGTATGTATCTATATCTATATGTAGATAGATATAGATATAGATAAATATAGATTTTAATTTTGCAACTTGACACTGTTCCAAGAAATTTTTAGGGATGAGTCAAATTTAAAACAATGTCAAATAGAGTTTCATTATGACCCCACAATTGCACTACTGGGTATTTATTCCAAAGATACATATGTAGTGAAAAGAAGGACCACACATACCCCAATGTTCATAGCAGGAATGGCCACAGTCGCCAAACTGCGCCAAGATGCCCTTCAATGGACAAATGGAAAAGGAAGCTTTGGTCCATATACACTATGGAGTATTATGCCTCCATCAGAAAGGATGAATACCCAATTTTTGTATCAGCATGAACGGGACTGGAAGAGATTATGCTGAGTGAAATAAGTCAAGCAGAGAGTGTCAATTATCATATGGTTTCACTTATTTGTGGAGCATAAGGAATAACACGGAGGACATGGTGAGATAGAGAAGAGAAGCGACTTGGGGGAAATTGGAGGGGGAGATGAACCGTGAGAGACTGTGGACTCTGAAAAGCCATCTGAAGATTTTGGAGTGGCATTGATGAGACGTTGGGTGAGACAGGTGGTGGGTATTATGGAGGGCAAACATTGTATGGAGGACGGTGTGGTGCATATGCAATGAATTCTGGAACCCTGAAAATTAATTTAATTTTTTTAAAGGAGATACTATCGGAGGACTGTGCCTAGGCAAAACCAGAGCAGGTGACCCCAGGGGTGAGCAGGGGGTCCAGGCCCAATCAGATATCTGTAATAGGCTGGGTTGGGGCCCTTTCATTCAGGAAGCATTCAGGAAGTCCCACTCATCACAGGTGATCCTCTAGGAGCTAACCGTGAACTCTGCACAGAACACACAGCACCCCAGGGCTCCAGACTAGTTATTGGACAAACAGTGACACTGGACACGATGAGAGTTAAAATCCACAGGACATTTTATGCGATGACCCCTGGCTTCCAGTAGATATGGGTGTTGCAGCAACATGGGTGGCTCAGGGGGTTAAGCCTCTGCCTTCAGCTTGGGTCATAGTCTCGGGGTCCTGGGTCAAGCCCTGGATCGAGCCTCACATCGGGCTCTCTTCTCAGCAGGGAGCCTGCTTCCCCCTCTCTCTCTGCCTGTCTCTCTGCCTACTTGTGATCTCTCTCCCTCTCTGTCAACTAAATAAATAAAATCTTTAAAAAAAGGTTTAAAAATAGACATGGGTGTATTTTCTCCAGCTATGATGAGGTTGGCAGAGTCTAGGAGCAGCAGAATATGTGAGTGAGCTTTGGCTGATGCATGAGGGCATTCTCTCACTCCTATGGAAGCCAGAGAACTGTGAGTTGGAGGACTCTTGGACGCTCGTCCCACACATCTGTGATTCCTCCTTAAGGGTGAAGGTCTGAGAAGAGAGGCCTGGAGGACAGTTTTAGGCCCTAAGGGAGTCATTCCCCATCCAGCCTCCTCCTAGCCATGACTCTACACCAATCCATGGACGCAGAACAGAGACTGTAGGAAACATCACACTTAGCAATCTGTTTGAACCCGGACACTGGGTGCTCAGAGGGTGCTCAGAAGATGCAGAGAGAGCTCAGGGACCAGACATTCCACATCCGGTGGGAGAATAGTGTCAGTGGAAGGAGACCCACTCATGGCACCTAGTGAAAGATGCAGGACAAGGGCAGAGGAGGTAACATTTGAGGTACTGGAAAGGCCTAGCTAGACACAGAGTCCCTTAGTTCCCTCCTTGGTTGGATCTTCACAACAGAGTGGCATGTGCAGTGAGGGTAATTAAGAAGGAAGACACCACCTTTCCCTGGGCACATGCAGTTGAATTCTGTGGAAAGTGGACAAGGAGACCGACTGAGGAGTGTGTACATCTCCCCTAAGAAGGACAGAAATGCTCAAAAGATTGATCAGAACTCACACTCACAGCGCCTTTTGCACCTTGTCATCTATGACAAGACCTGTTTCAGGCAGGACTACCAGATCAGTGGTGGACAAAGACCAGGACTGGTTTGTGACAGGAGCTGGAAGCCCAGGGACCCAGGTTCCCACAGGGGTTCCCTGGGATATTGGTTTGGGAGGGTGGCCAGTCCTCTGACTCCTCTGCCCAACTGCTCTTCCCAGGGCCATCTCCTCCATGTTGCACACATCGCTAGAACAAAAGCCTGAGGTTTTGTCCAGCCACCAAAATTTCCCATCCTGAATATGCTACTGGCATATCTGGAGCTCAACATGCCAGGTTCAGGTTTGGGGCACCCTACCCAGTTTCTGCTCTCACACCTGTAATAGCTTGATCCCACCGAGACAGAGTCTGGGAGTGAGAAGGGCTGGACTGACTGATGTGGACCTGTGGAGGGGGCTGAGTGGGCCACACTGACCAAGCCTAGAGTACACTTGAGCGAAGAGGAGTGATTAGTCTCAGATCCCTGTCCCCATGGTCTTTAGTCAGTGAGACATCCCAGGGATTGGTTCTTGGACATAGAAAACATTCAGTGCTAGGAAGAGTTTATTTAGAAGCGACATGGGAAGTCAATAATGTTGATGATACTTTCTTTTCAAGGAGCTACAACACTAGGCCCAGAGAAAGATCCTGAATCACCTCAGGAACTCGCCCCAGCTCCCACTGTGGTGCCCACTGTATCTTTGGACACAAATCTGGCCCACCCCATCCCTGGTGCTGTAGTTCACCCCTCAGCAAGAGCAATGGCACCACCTCCCCTGTTGGGGCCAGTGCAGGTGGTAGTCAGGGCTCTAATTCACTTTCCTGAGATGGAAGAACTATTAGCTCCTTTACCTGATCTGAAGGTCCGGCAGGGTTCTGCCCATGCTCCTTTTTGGTTCTTTTTATGGGTCTCGAGCCAGAACCTCTATCAGTGGAATAACCAGACTCAGCCCCCAAGCAGCAGCTCATGCTAGCTGGAACACCAAGGACGGGGTTCCTTGCCCTTTTTGTAATTTTTGTGTATTGTATACACTTCTAAACTGGCTTAGTAGATTTTGCTCATTAAATAAAGTATTCTTAGAGTTTACTTAAAAGTTTACTCTGATCCCTCTCAATGGTATATTGAGGTGCCTTTAAGTACTTTAAGTGTGTTGTACAACTAATTACTTGTGAAACATTCCCATCACAGAGAAACCTGGGCTACTTATCACTCACCGATCAATACTGCACCTCAGTCTTTGGAATCACTGCTCTTCGCTCTCTCTCTGGTACTACACCCCATCTGGGATTTTCATGTGACTTGAATCCTACAATATGGCCTTCTCTGTCTGGCTATAGAATATAAGAAAGATATATGATTATTTTTCATTGTTGTATAAAAGTAACATTTTATTACAAACAAATGTTCCTGAAAGAACTATCATCATGGGAAGCCCCAAAATAAGCTACTCTCATTTTCTGGGGTAATGTTCCCTTTCATAAGGATATCTTGAATGGCAGAAACAGGGGAAAAATCTGGGTCCATGAGACAGCTTTAAATTCTTTCATTAGCCTGCATAGGCCATGTTTAAATCATTCTAGTGGGCAATTTATAAAAATGATTAAAATCACATCTTAAATCTTCCCATTTTATTACTAACAAGTCAGGTAATAGTGTAAATAATTCTTTAGTTTTAAGCCAGAAGGTATTTATGTAGTAAAATAATGACTTAAATCTGACAAAAGGAAGACAAGTTCCTTCTCCAAGAAATAATCACCCGTAATGGATTTTGTCCCAATTCAAATGATTTTCCCTCTGGGTTGTGTGTGAGTGTGTGTGTGTGTGTGTGTGTGTGTGTGTGTGTGTGTGTGTGTGTGTTACAATGTGGGTGGAAGGTAGTGAGACTTTTCGGGTTTGGCTCTTCTTCTACCTGATGTCCCCACAGTGGACAGGCATGGTTGATGCTGTCCTCTTGGGCATTCTCAAAGACCCATCTTTGAACAACTGAGCCATTTCCAATTATTTGACTCTCATCATTCAAGTGATAAGTACATCTGTGCCACAAATCTGTTTCTTTCTGTCTGAATCCTACAAGTTTCACCACTTGGATACTTTAATTCAGGGACATTCCCCTTGTGCTGATGGTGCCAGAAGTGCTTGGCAATCAAGGGAGTAATAAAGCCCATGGTGGAGGGACTCTGGGCTCCTGGAAGACCACATGAAGGAGCTCAGTCTCCAATCTGAAGATCCACTTAGTGTTGTCGTTTTAAGAAATCTATGGCAACATGCCAGCATAATTTGGGCAGTTATTTGGTAATTCAGCATAAGGGACTATAACTAGAACTTGTAGAAATCAGCAAGAAAACGTCGATAGTTTTCAGCCTAGAACCTAGAGAAAATGACCGAAGAAGCACTTGGCTTCCTCAGTCAGTAGGGCATGAGGTGCTTGATCTCAGGGTCATGAGTTTGAGCCCCACGTGGAAGACAGAGTTGATGTAAGAAACAAAAGAAAGCAGGACTTGCATGTGACCTAAATCAACTGGGCTTGGATAATAGAGCTGTTTGGTGGTGGGCTGGATCCTCTCTCCTGTTTATTCAGCAGCTGGGCCCTGAACACTCAGTTGGTGCCAGTCCTTATCAGGCAAAGAGTTTCTCCCTCTAGGAGCTCAGGGTTTCGAGGGGCAGATGGACAAACATGACTGACAATATGAATGAAAGGAGCATTTTCTCCATGAGACAAGAGTAAGGGACTAAACTGGGTCCTGAACTCCACCAGGGGAGGGATCCGATAAGGCTTAGCTGAGATGACATTGAGAATCCCTGTGGCATGAAAAGGAGGAGGCAGCCCTGCACAAATACCACTGTATTTAGCCCAGAAGAGGGTACCAGGTGCAGAGGATAAGCAGAACATGATGTTCCCCGAATGGGGGGTTAGAAAGGAGGCCAGGGTTCTAGAAAGGAGGATGCTGAAGCGGGGAGCAGAGGAAAGGGAGAAGGACCATGGCCTGGGGCAGGCCGACAGTACCAGTACCCTGGTCCTAGTGCTGTTTGACCATATTACCCCACATTTGGGGGATTAACCAGCAAACACTGTTTCACAGTCTCAGAAGAGACTTTAAGTTCAGAAATCTAGCAGTGCTCAGTTAGGGTCTATTGCCAGAGCCCCTCAGTACTTTGGGGCTATTGACAACACCAAGGCAGCACCTGCTTCACTGATAACCTGAGCTCACTTCGGGTGTTGTCAGGATTCTGTCCATCTCAAAAGGCCTGAGTTCTTCTGTCTGTTTTTGGTCCTCATTGCTACATCACCTGTACATGTGTGTGTCAAGGCTCAACATATGGGCTTGAATTCCAGGGTCAGGGTCTGAGAGAGAACACGGGTCAGAGGCAGCACAGAGATGGGCAATGGGCTTATAGAACTAAATCTCAGATGGGGCTTTTGGGTCATGGGGCCATGTTCTGTGGAATGGAAGGAATCACTATGTCCAGACCACACTCCAAGGGACAGGGTTACACAAAGTTGTTTAAAGAATATATGATATTTAAGGGAATGACTGGGAGGAGAAGGTTAAGACCCCTGTAGGATTAGTGCCTTGCCCAGAGTGACAGACTTGTAAGAAGGCTGAACCAGGTATGAACCCAGCTCTTTGTGAGTGTCCTCAAAGTTCAGGCGCTAGATGCACCTAGCCATTCACTGGAGGGCTCTGGAGAATAGTTGTGTTGAAGACAGGTGCTACAGATATAGAGATGGTTTCAGGGTTAGAGTGAGCATTAATATCACAGACAGGAGGCATTCCAGGAAGTCCTTGTCTGAGGGGGAGCCCAGGTCATGGCAACCCACTGAGTGGACCCCTATCCACATGACGCCCATTGGAAAGGAGGTAAGAGGTCTCAGCACCAGATATGCAGTCTCTACTGGTAAGGGTGGATTCTGACCATCAAGCCCCAAGGCTCCAATTCCATCTTTAGGCTTTGCTTTGAAAATTAGAAAGCTGGGGCGCCTGGGTGGCTCAGTGGGTTAAGCTGCTGCCTTCGGCTCAGGTCATGATCCCAGGCCCTGGGTTCGAGCCCCACATCGGGCTTTCTGCTCAGCAGGGAGCCTGCTTCCTCCTCTCTCTCTGCCTGCCTCTCTGCTTACTTGTGATTTCTCTCTGTCAAATAAATAAATAAAATCTTTAAAAAAGAAAAAAGAAAATTAGAAAGCCTAAGGTCTTGGGAAATTATGACCCACCTCTCTGTAGAGGGGCTACCATCATCTGGGACTCCAGAATGTGAGCACTGATGAACAGATGTATGCCTGGAAGAGTGACTGCACACACACACACACACACACACACACACACACACACACACACACCATTAGGGACTGTAGGGTGGGATCTGACGAGTAGCAGGCTCAGAGAAAGTGAGAAGAGGAGGAAAAGGTGTTTGGAGGTATTTCCTACCTGTGACACCACTCCTCCAATCACATACATATTATTCTACATATGCCTGTGAAAATCTGGAGGTAGCCCATGCCAGAATCACCGGTATTGAACAGACAAGATGCAGACCACCCCTGACAGGTATAATGGCATATCCAGGGTCAAGGTAAGAGTAGAGAGATGTGTCTGATGCCTGATGGGGCCCTGGCTGCACTCAGCCCTTCCTTGGGGGTCTGTGGAGAGGGTGTGTTGGTGTCCCTGTGTACAGATGTGGTCCCACATGTGGAAAGGGGATGAGTAGATGGCAGCCCTGAGCACTATCTGTGTAGGTGATAATATCCGGGGTGGACATGGGTAGTTGATCTCAGGCAGTGAAGTCACTTCCTTGACCGCAGACCCCAACAGAATTTGGAACCCCACAACCAGGCACCCACATTCTAGTGTAGTTCAGTACCAGACACTTGGCTGGAGACATCTGATATGGAAAGGCGTTCTCATTTTCCTTGACTACTTCTTGGGTCTCTGGCTTCCAGAAAGCCCAGGGGAATTGCTTTTTCTCTTGCTGAAGACATTGGCTCAAACTTCACCCTCAAATGCCTCGGGGCATTTGGCAGGATGTTCCATAAATTAATACAAAGGAGCCTAGGCCAAGACAAGACACACCTCTGAGCCATCCCAGGGCAGTCCCATCCCCTCCTCTTGGTTTTTGGTTAAAAAGGGATATGAGGGTGTTTCTGTCACTGGCTGGAGGAGGTTTCAGGACAGTGGAAACCCTGGTGATCCTTTTATGTTCACCCCAACATCATGGTGGGAAGGATGGAAAGAGGATTGTGAGGTGTGTCTTACCTGTGCCAGAGCATATCCAAGGCCCTGAAACTGTGTCACGTTTCTCTCCTTGGTGAAGTTGTCTGCATACTGGGGAATGGTGTGTCTGGAAGGGAGTGTCCTGTGTCTGAGGACCAGCAAATGGAGCCAGACAGGGCACTGAGGCCTCCTGCCTGGCGTCTGGGCACTGTCTTTATAGAGCTCCACACAGGAGATGTGGAAGGAGCTGAATGACGAGAACCTCTACTCTACCACCTTGAAGGACAAGAAGGTGCCCCACACTGCCAACAGAGTCCATCAATGGCTCAGGGTGAGTGCAGGTGCTGGGGAGAACCAACCTCCAGGGTCCCAAGCAGAAAAGAAAAAAAGTGTCCCAAGTCCCAGAGCCAGCTTAGTACTGCCCTGGGATCCCCGCTAAAGTCCTGAACCCACATCAATCTGCATCCCCATTGCCTCCCCAAACTTGCCTCTATGGCTCTGTCCCTATCTTTGACAAATGCAGTTTCATTGTCCACATAGTTGTAGGAATATCAGAAAAGAGACTCTAAATGCTATTTCATCCCATTCGCCGAGAATCCTTTTGTCCTGTGTTATACATTTTCCTAGGATGTGATTCCAGGTGTTTCCATTGTCTTGACAGTCCTTCCCCAAGTTCTTCAAGTCTTGCACATGATTATGGTGAGTTGGGAGACTTTACCCAAAGGAACAGGGGGCCCATCGCACTATGACTCTGCTCTGCATTTTGGTTGTGAGGGAACACATCCCTAGGGCCTGTCCAGGGTCAGGAGCAGGGATTTCATTGTGCTGCACAACATTGCAGAAGGCCAGTCATTTATCACAGACATTGAGCTTTCACTGATGCAGGACTTTGATGGGATTCCCTTCTGTTGCCAACTCCCATTGCTGCACTAAATATCTTACATGCCCTAATATCCCTGAGCTGTCTCAGCTAAGAAAATGTCTTTGTGTTCCCATCTCAATAATTGGATATGTTATCATAAATCATAGGATCAATGTCATTCATGCAGGGAGGTGCTATTAATACGCAGCTCACAATCTGACCTGAGATGCTATCAAGTTCAGGTTTCACTTACTTCACTTCTTTGTATGGATGCCAAGAACATTTTTTTTCCCTTTTTCGTTAAATATTTATTAATTCATTGGTTGATTGACTCATTTGAAAAAGATAGGGGGAGAGTGGGGATAAGCAGAGGGAGAGACAGAATCTTCGTGAACACTCTGCCCTCAGTACGCAGCCCTAAGAGGAGCTCAATCTCAGAACATTAAGATGATGACCTGAGCCAAATCATGACTCTTACAATTCAGCCAAGGAACCACCCAGTCACCTGATTGTTTTTATGACTGTTGGGCCCACTAGTTCCACCTCTTGCCATAAGTCACTGGGATCTTGGGGGTCGGTCTGTGCTCCAACCCCTAACCCTCATGGTGTCTATAGCACTGTCTCATGACTCCTCTGTTTCACCCCAGGGGAAAAATGGCTCTACATTGAAGAGGAGTGAGACCCACGTGCTATGAAATGGGGCCAACCTGCTAAAGAAGCCATGGGGCCAACCTGGTAATGAAGCAAATACATCTGGAGCCTGCTCTCCTAGGAGGAAACCTCAGCTATGTCAACATATTTCTGGGCTCATACCAAGCTTTTGCCACCACCCAAGAGGTGCTGAACCTCTTGATTACAAGGTCAGCACCCTGTGTCTAACTGCCCAGCGGCATTTGGCCACAGCCTCATTGTGAGATTTGTGAATGTCCCAAAATGTCCCTAACTTCAGTTGTCTCCTCTGATTGGGGCAGAATTATTTTAGGGACTCAGTGCGGTCTTGAAATGAAAGTGCTCCTGGGTGCCTGGGCCCGTGCAAAGGTCTGTTAGCAGTTCTGTCGTTGTACTCATTTATCATTTTCCTGCATGTCATGATGAAGCCTCTCCCTTACTCTCACTATCACTATGGACTTGATCTGGGTTGTTTGGCCATTTAAAAAGAGATCTGAGACTCTGTCTCTCATCTGTGCCTGGGTGAAACCAGAGCAGTCATCTCTGGGTGTGAGCAGGGGGCCCAGGCTCATTCAGATATCTGTGATGGGTTGGTTGGTGCCCTTTCATTCAGCAACCATTTAGGAAATCCCACTCTCTGCATGCATTCCTATAGGAGCTGACTGTGAACCCTGCATAGATCAGATAGCACCCCAAGAATCCAGACTAGTCAGGGGTCAGGCAGTGACACTGGACACTAAGAGAGGTAACATCCACAGGGCATTTCATTAGTTCCCCCCTGCCCTCCTCTAGGTATGGGTGCATTTCAGGAGCAGCGGAATATGTGAATTAGCTTTGGCTGATGAAGGACGGCCTTCTCTCTCCCTAAGGGCAGCCTGGGGACTGTGAGTTGGAGGGAACCTTGGACCCTCATCCCACACATCTGTGATTCCACCTTAAAGGTAAAGATCTGAGAGTATCCTCTGGAGAAAGGAAGGGGTCTGGGGAGCTGTGGGTGTGGGCACTGTTACAGAGCAGAGAGGGTTGGGGATCAGGTTTAGCCCCTAAGAGAATCATTCCCCTTCCTGCCCCCTCCCAGCCCTGACTCTACCCAAATCCTGGGACCCAGAACAGAGGCTGTGGGAACCATCACACTCAACAATCTGTTGTAACTTGGACACTGGGTGTTCAGAGGGTGCTCAGGAGACCCAGTGAGAGCTCGGGGACCAGATATTCCACATCTTGTGGGAGAATAGTGTCAGTGGAAGGAGACCCACTTGTGGCACCTAGTGAAAGAGGCAACACATGGGCACAGGAGGTAATGTTTGAGGTATTGGGAGGATACTGGGAAGGCCTGGCTAGAGACAGTCCCTTTGTTTCCTCTTTGGATTGCTCTTCACAGAGCAGTGGTGTGTGCAGTGAGAGTAATTAAGAGGACAGACACCACCCTTCTCTGGGCACATGCAGTCGAATTCAAGTAGCAAGTGTGCAAGAAGAATGACTGAGGAGTGTGTCCAGATGCCCTAAGAACAGAAATTCTAACACCATTGATCAAGGACTCACATTCATAGCAGATTTTGCCACCCTGTCATCTGTGACTAGGTTTGCCTCAGGCAGGACTGCCATATCGCAGGTGTACAAGGACTAGGAATGACCTCTGACAGGAGCTGGAAGCCCAGGGACAGAGGTTCACACAGGGGTTCCTGTGGACATTGGTTTGGGAAGGTGGTCTGTCCTCTGATACCTCTGCCTAACAGTCTCTTCCCAGGGCCATCTCCTCTATCTTGAACACATGTCAAGGACAATATCCAGAGGATTTTGTCCAGCCCCCAGTGTTTCCCAGCCTTAATATGCTGCTGGCATACCTGGATCTCAATATGCCAGCTCAGATTTGGATCACCATGCCCAGCTCTTGCTCTCCCAGCTGCAACAGCTTGAGCCCACGGAGCCAGGGTCTGGGTGTGAGAAGGGCTGGGATGAACGTTGTGGGCCAGTGGAGGGTACTGGGTGGGCCACACTGAGCAAACCTCCATAGAGTGCAGCTGGGCTGAGATGAGTGAGTAGTCTCAGATCCCTGTCCCCATGGTCTTTAGTCAGGGAGACTAACAAAGGATTGTTTCTTGGACACAGACAGCAATGAGTGGTGGGAAAAGTTTCCTTTATTTCAAAGGGATATGGGAAGTCAATCATCGTGATGATACTTTCTCTTCATGGAGCTACAGCACTAGTTCCATAGCAAGATCCTGAACCACCTCAGGAAATTGGCACAGCTCCCACTGGGTCACCCGCTGTATTTTCAGAGACAAAGCTGGACCACCCCATCCCGGCTGCTGGATCTCACCCCTCAGCAAGAGCAGTGGGGTCAGCTGCCCTGTTGGGGCCAGCGTAGGTGGTATTCAGGGCTCTAATTAACTCTCCTGAGATGGAAGAGTTGTCAGCCCCTTTTCCTGACCTTGACGTCCAGCAGGAACATGCGCCTGCTCCTGGGGTCCCCAGGGGCTCGAACTAGCATGTATCTCAGTGAAATAATAAGCCTTAGCCCCCAAGAAGCATCTCATGCAGGCTGGAACTGTCTGGAAGGATTCCCCTTCCCCGTCCTTGCATTTTTTTGTAATTTTTGTGTTTTGCATACACTTGTTTAGCAGCTTCATAGATTTTGGTCATATAAATTAAGTAGAAATTGTGATCACATAAAAGTTTACTCTGATCCTTTTCAATGTTATATCAAGGTGCCTCTAAGTATTGTAAGAGTGTTGCACAACTATTTACTAGTAGAACATTTCCATCACAGAGAAACCTGGGCTACTGGTCATTCACTGCTCATTCCCTTGGGCCAGTCTCCACAAACACTGCGCTTCTCTCTTTCTTTGGTACTTTACCTTGTCTGGGACTTTCATGTGCCCAGAATTCTACAATATGGTCTTTTCTGTCTGGCTACAGAACATAAGAATGATACATATTTGTCTTCAGTTTTTTATAAAAATAACACTTTATTACCAACAAATGTTCCTGAAAGAGCAATCATCATGGAAAGCTCCAAAATAAACTACTTTCATTATCTTGGTTAGTGTTCCCTTTCATAAGGAAACCCTGAATGGCAGAAACTGGGGAAATGTTTGGGTCCATGAGACACCTTTAAATTCTTTCTTTATCCTGTATAGGCTATGTTTAAACTATTCTAGTGGGCTTTTTATAAAAATATTATAATCATATCTTAAATCATCCCATTTATTTCTAATGAGTCAGGTAATAGTCAATCATTCATTAGGTTTTAGTCACACTGTGGTTATGTAGTAAAATAATGATTTAAATATGAGGAAAAGACACGTTCCTTCTTCCAAGAAATAATATCACATAATGGATGTTGCCCTGATTCCATGATTTTCCCTCTGGGTTTTGTGTGTGTGTGTGTGTGTGTCTGTGTGTGTGTGTGTTTAATACTGGGGGGGGGGTGAGGCAGGGAGAGTTGTAGGCTGGGCTCTTGTTCTACCTGAGGCATCCACCATAGATAGGCACTGTCGCTGCTGTCCCCTTGGGCATTCTCAGTGACAGCACTGAAAGCCCCATCGTGGAACAACTGAGCCATATCCAATGATCTGACTCTCATCATTCAAGTGATAAGTATGTCTGTGCCATAAATCTCTGTTTCTTTCTGTCTGATTCCTACAAGTTTCACCACTTGAACACCTTTAGTTCAGGGACATTCTCCTTGTGCTGGTGGCATCAGAGGTGCATGAGAACTCAGAGAGTGAGAGGTCCTATGGTAGAGGGACTCTGGGCTCCTGAAAGACCACATGAAGGAGATCAGCCTCCAATCTGAAGATTTACTCAGCACTGTCATGTGGGGAAATCTATGGTAACATGCTACCGTATTTTGGGTAGTTATTTGGTAATTCAGCATAAGGGAATATAACTAGAACATGTTGAAATCAGCAGGAAACTTTGATAGTTATCAGCCTAGAACCTAGAGACAATGATCAAAGAAGCACCTGGCTTCCTCAGTCAGTAAGGCACGAGGTACTTGATCTCAGAGTCAAGAGTTTGAGCCCCACATGGAACACAGAGTTGATGTAGGAAACAAAAGAAAACAACAGGACTTACACATAACCCAAATCAACTGGGCTTGGACAATAGAGCTGGATGGTGGTGTGCTGGATCCTCTCTCCTGTTTATTCAGTCACTGGGTCCTGATCACTTAGGTGGTACCAGTGCCAATCAGGCAACCAAATTTTCTCTCTAGGTGATCAGGGTCTAGAGGGAAGATGGACAAACATGAACTGAAAGGGTGAATGAAAATAATATTTGTTCTATAAGAAAAGAGCAAGGAACTACAACTGGGTCCTGAGCTCCACCAGGTGAGGGGTCTGACAAGGTTGTGCTAAGGTGACATTGAGAATTCCTGTGGCAGGAAAAGAAGGAGAGAGCCCTGCACAAATCTGAGTGTATTTAAATGGCAGAGGGTACCATGGTGTAGAGGATAGGAAGCAGGATATGATGTTCTTGGAGTTGGCATTAGAAAAGAGGCCAGAACTGCTGGGTATTTACCGTAAAGATACAAACGTAGTGATCCGAAGGGGCACATGCACCCGAATGTTTATAGCAGCAATGTCTACAATAGCCAAACTATGGTAAGAACCTAGATGTCCATCTACAGACGAATGGATAAAGAAGATGTGGTATATATACACAATGGAATACTATGCAGCCATCAAAAGAAATGAAATCTTGCCATTTGCGACGACATGGATGGAACTAGAGGGTATCATGCTTAGCAAAATAAGTCAATCGGAGAAAGACAACTATCATATGATCTCCCTGATATGAGGGAGAGGAGATGCAACATGGGGGGTTGAGGGGGTAGGAGAAGAGTAAATGAAACAAGATGGGATTGGGAGGGAGACAAACCATAAGTGACTCTTAATCTCACAAAACAAACTGAGGGTTGATGGGGGGAGGGGGTTGGGAGAGGGGGGTGGGGTTATGGATATTGGGGAGGGTATGTGCTATGGTGAGTGCTATGAAGTGTGTAAACCTGGCGATTCGCAGACCCGTACCCCTGGGGATAAAAATATATGTTTATAAAAAGAAAAAAAAATATTAAAAAAAAAAAAAAAGAGGCCAGAGTGATTGGAGGAAGCTGTAGATGGGAGTAGTGCGGAAAGGGAGGACTATGGCCTGGGGCAGGTGGACACTACCAGTACCCTGCTCCTCGTGCTGTGTGACCACATTACCCCACACTCAGTGGCTTAATCAACAAACACTATCTCACATTCTCTGAGGAGTCTTTACGTACAGGAATCCAGGAGTGCTTACCTAGGGGCTCCTGCCAGAGCCCCACAATTCTTTGGGGCTATTGTTAACATTAATTCAGGACGTACTTCACTGAGAATCTGAGCTCACATAGTGGTGTTGGCAGGATTCCGTCCATCTCAAAAGGCGTGAGTTCTTCTGTTTTTGGCCCTCCTTGTTAGGTCCTGGGCCCATGTGTGTGTTTCAAGGTTCAGCATAGGGGCTTGTACTCCAGGACGAGGATCTGAGAGAGAACAAGGGTCAGAGGCAGCAAGGGAGTGGGCAATGAGCTTTTAGAACTAAATCTCAGATGAGACTTTTGGGTCATGTGGCCATGTGCTGTGGAATGGAAGGAATCATTAAGTCCAGACCACACCCCAGGCTCTTGGGCCAGGACTCTTGGGACAGAAGTTGAAAACCCAAGCTAGGGTTAGGGTTAGGAACTAGGGCATGGTTGGCTTGATCTGCAAATGCTGAGACAATCTCCATGGATCGTGAATTTAGGGAGAGTGTCAGGTGTTCATTCGGGCTGGACTTTGTGTCCATGAGTTCTGCTAAATATGGGGGCAGCCTCATGTGCCCATGGAGGTTATTACAGCCATGGTGATTTTGCACAGTTCCAATTAGCAAGGTTTTATTCTGTGGGCAAGGAGGAGTCCTGTATTATGGCTCAGGGGTCACCAATATGGAGGGATTTGAAACAAGGCTCTGGGTATGAATTCCTGAAAACCAAATCTAGGGTTAGGATTAGGGCCTAGGGCATGGCATACCTGATCAGCTGTCTCTAGGGCGAGCTACCTTGGGTACTGATTGTAAATGCACCTCAGGCTGAGTTTCACAAATCAGCTTATGTCCAGTGAGTCCTCCAAATTCAGGGTGGCCTAGGCCATGCAGATATCTCTTACTCTAAGAATTTTACAAAGCTCCAAACCACAGGAATTCCTTCTGAAGGCAGGAGAAGTCCTGTTTTCTGGTTCAGGGATCTCTCATATGGAGGGATTTGAAAGTAGACTACTGGGGCCAGATATCTGAAAACAGAGCTAGGGTTAGACCTGGGGACTAGGGGCAGGGTAGGTCTGATCTGCTGGCTCTTGGGCTAGCTATGTGGGTGGCAGAGTGGAGGTCCTGACTCAGGATGAGTGACAGAATGTGTATTAGCGTCCAGGGAGGGCTTATTAAATGGGGGTGGCCTCAGAGGCCATGCATGTTTCTCCTAATCTGGGGGATTTTGTGCAGCGCCATAGGGCATGGTTTCCTTCTGGAGGGCAAGGAGAGTCCTGTGGTATGGCTCCTGAGTCCCCAGTCTGGAAGGCTTGTGAGCCAGGACTCTGGGGAAAGAATTCTGAAAACCCAAGCAAGGGTTTGAGAAAGGTCCTAGGTCACAGCAAGCCGGATCTGAAGATGCTATGTTGAGCTCCTCAGAATCTGAGCTTAGGACAAATGTCAGGCATTTGCTCAGACTAAAATTTGTGATCACTAGGGCCACAGGAAGTTGAGGTGGCCTCCTGAGGACATGGAGGGTTCTTCCACATTGGAGGTTTTGCACAATGCCAAATAGCAAGATTTAATTCTGGAGTATGGAGGGAGTCTTCTTGTATGGCTGTAGGGTACCCCATTTGGTGGGATTCACGAGCAGTGCTCTGGAGATGCACGCCTAAAAACACAACGTACAGTTAGAGATTAGGCCTAGGGAAATACCAGGCCCAATCTGCCAATTCTGGCTTGTGGAAAAGGACTCCGAAGACAGAAGTCTGAAAACCCAAGTCTGGTCTGGGGTTTCAGCCTAGGATATGGCAGACCCTATGTACAGATGCTGAGGGAAGCTCCCTGAGAATTGAAGTTAAGGTGAGGGTCAGGAGGTTGTTCAGGATGGAGTTTGTGTCCATGAGGTCCACCTAATATGCGGGTGGCCTCCTGGGGTTATAGAGTTTTGTCACACTCTGAGCTTTTTGCACAGTTCCAAATACTTTAGTCTATTCTGAGGGATAGGTGCTGTCCAGTTTTATGGCTCAGGGGTCCCCCATATGGAGGGATTTCAGAGGAGGATCCGTGGTATGGATGTTTGAAAACCCAAACTACTATAAGGGTTAGGTCCCAGTGGCATGTCAGTCCTTACATCCTGGCTCTGGGGTGAGCTACTTATTGGGCTTTATTGAAAATGTGGTTCAGGCTAAGGGTCACAATGGGTGTTTGTGCCCAGGGCAGCCTGCAAAAGTGGGCGTGGCCTCTGGGCCTACACAATTTTCTTCCAACTCTGAGGGTTTTATATAGATCCAGAAAGCACAGTTTCCTTCTGAGGGACAGGGGGAGTTCTTTTTGTCGCTCAGGAGTCCCCCATGTGGGGGTTTTCAAGAGGAGGGCACTGGGTGTGGATGCTTGAAAACCCAACCTAGGGTTAGGAGTAGGACCTAGTAGCATGACAGGTCTGATCTGCTGGCTCTGGGTCCAGCTGTCCCAGTGCCTGATTACAGTACAGACACAGATTGTGTCAGAATTCATATTGACGTCAATGGTAGTGTACAAAACTGGGTGGCATCATGGGCTGTGCACATTTTTCCTGATCTAGGGATTTTGTGCAGCTCCATGGGGCACAGTTTCCTTCTGGAGAGAATGGAGAGCCCTGTGGTGTGGCCCTGGAGTCCCCAATCTGGAGTCCTTGCACTCCAGGACTCAAGGATGAAATTCTAAAAATCCAAGCTCGGTGTATGGTTAGGGTCTAAGTATGAATCCATGATCTGCAGATTCTGAGGCAAGCTCTCCAGACTCTGAAGTTAGGGAGAGTGTCAGGCATTCGCTCAGACCAGACTAAAATTTGGGTCCACTGGGGCTGTCAAATGTGTGGGGCCTCCGGGGGCCATGCAGGTTTCTCCTGCTCTGGGGGTTTTGCACAGCTTCAAAGAGCATGGTTTCATTTTCGGGGAGGTGGAGTCCTGTTGTATGCCTCAGGGATCCCCATTTGGAAGGATTTGAGATCAAGGCTCTGGGTATGGATGCCTGAAAACCCAACCTAGGGTTAGTATTGGGCACTAGGTTCATGGCAGGCCGATCTACCAATGCTGGGGCCAGCTACGTGGGTGGCTGACTGGAGATCAGGGCTCAGGCTGAAGGACAGAATGTGTTTTAGGATCCAGGGTCAGGTTCCATCAAAGGTTGTGGCCTTTTGGCCATGCAGGTTTCTCCAAATCTGGGGGTTTTGTGCAGCTCCATTGAGCATGGCATCTTTCTGGAGGTAGGCAGAGTCCCATGGTATGGCTCTGGAGTTTTCTATCTGGAAGGCTTGTGAGCCAGGACTCTAAGCATGGAAGTCTGAAGAGCCATACTAGGGTTAGGATAGGGCCTAGAGCATGGCAGGCTCCATCTACAGATGTTGAGATGAGCTCCCATGGATTTCAGGTTAAGGCAAGTGTCAGGAGGTAGCTTAGGCTGGAGTTTGTGTCCATGTGATCTGCAAAATCTGGGTGTGGCCTCATGGGGCCATGGAGTTTTGTCCCTATCTGGGCTTTTTGGGCAGTTACAAATAGTTTGGATAGGGGCACCTGGGTGGTTCAATGGGTTAAAGCCTCTGCCTTCAGCTCGGGTCGTGGTCCCAGGGTCCTGGGATCGAGCCCCACATTGGGTTCTCTCCTCAGCGGGGAGCCTGCTTCCTCCTCTCTCTCTCTCTCTCTACTGCTAATCTCTGTCAAATAAATAAAATCTTTTTTAAAAGCCAAAAAACAAACAAACAAACAAATAAAAAAAATAGTTTGGTCTATTCTGAGGGCTGGGTGGTGTTCTGTTTTATATCCCAGGGGTCCCTTATATGGAGGGATTTGAGAGCAGGGTTGTGGGTATGGTTGCCTGGATACCCAACCTACAATAAAGGTTAGGTCCTAGTGGCACGGCAGTCCTTATATCCAGGCTCTTGGGTGAGCTAAACATGGGGCGGTGTTGAAAATGGGGCTCAGGTGAACGACCACAATGGGTATTTGTGTCCAGGGTGGCCTGCTGAAGTGGGCGTGGCCTCAGGGCCTACACAGTTTTCTTCCAACTCTGAGGGTTTAACATAGCTCAAAAAGGCAAAGTTTCCTTTTGGGGGACAGAAGCAGTTCTGTTTTGTGGCTCAGGGGTCTCCCGTATGGAGGGATTCAAGTGGAGGGCTCTGGGTATGGATGCCTGAAACGCCAACCTAGGGTTAGGATTAAGGCCTATGGTCATGGCAGGTCTGAACTCTTGGCTCTGGGGCCAGCTGTCCTTGTGGCTATATTGGAGGACTGGACTCAGGTTCTGTCAGTCTGCATAATATTGTCCAGGGTGTAGTACGAAAGTGGGGTGGCACTGGGGGCCATGCACATTTCCCCTGATCTGGGGGTTTTGCGCAGCTCCATAGCACACACTTTCCTTCTGGAGGTCAGAGAGACTCATGTGGGGTGGATCCAGATTCCCCAATCTGGAGGGATTGCATTCCAGGACTCAAGGAATGGAATTCTGAAAACAGAAGCTCATTGTATGGTTAGGGTGTATGGCATGGAACACTGATCTGCAGATTCTGAGGCGAGCTCCCCAGATTCTAAAGTGAGGACGAGTCCCAGGCATTCACTCAAACCTTTCAATAGTTTGTGTCCACCTGGGCTGCCAAATGTGTGGGTGGTCTCCTGGGTTGTTGCACAGCTACCAAAAGTATGGTTTCACTCTGGGGGAGATGTGAAGTCCTCTTGCATGGTTCAGGGGTCCCCATGTGGAAGTATTTGAGAACAAGGCTCTGGGTATGGATGCCTGAAAACCCAACGTAGGCTTAGCATTATGGACTAGGGTCATGGAAGGTCTGATCTGCTGACTCTGGGGCCAGCTACGTGAATGGCCGATTGGACTTCGGGCTGAGGAACAAAATGTGTATTATGTCCTGGGTCAGGTTCTGTAAATCAGGGAGGCCTCGTTGGCCAAGCAGGTTTCTCCTAAACTGGGGATTTTGTGCAGCTCCAAATAGTATGGTTTCATTCTGGGGGTAAGTGGAGACCTGCTATATGAATCAGGGTTCCCCATATGGAGGCCATCATTTGAGAGCAGGGTTTTGGGAATGGATTCCTGAAAACCCAGCCTAGGTTTAGTATTAGGGACTAGGGATATGGGAGGTCTGATTGGTGACACTGCGGCCAGCTACCTGGGTGGCTGACTGGAGGTCGGTCTGAAGGACAGAATGTGTATTAGTGTCCTGGGTTGAGTTCTGAAAATCATAGAGGCCTCATTTGCCATGTATGTTTCTTCTAATCCGGGGGTTTTGTGCAGCTCCAATGAGCACGGTTTCCTTCTGGAGGGTAGGCAGAGACCCAAGGTGTGGCTCCAGAGTATTCTATCAGGAGGGCCTGTGGGCCAGGACTCTTGGTCAAAAGTCTGACTACTGAAGCTAGGGTTAGGGTTAGGGTTAGGTCGTAGGGCATGGCAGGCCCAATTTACAGACGCTGATGTGCGCTCCTGGGGATCTGAGGTAAAGGCAAGTGTCAGGAGGTCACTCAGGCTGGAGTTTGTGTCCATGAGATCCACGAAATGTGTGGGTGGCCTCATGGGGCTGTAGTTTTGTCCCACTCTGGGCTTTTTGAGCAGTTCCAAATACGTTGATCTATTCTGAGGGATAGGTGGTGTCCAGTTTTATGGCTCACAGGTCCCCCATATGGAAGCATTTGAGAGCAGGGTTCCAGGTATGGATGCTTGAAAACCCAAACTACTATAAGGGTTAGGTCCTAGTGTCATGGCAGTCCTTATATCCTGGATCTGGGGTGAGCTACTCATAGTGCTGTGTTGAATATATGGTTCAGGCTAAGGGTCAAAATGGGTGTTTGTGTCCAGGGCAGCCTGCAAAAGTGGGTGTGGCCTCAGGGTCTACTCAGGTTTCTTTAAACTCTGAGGATTTTATATAGCTCAAAAAAGCAAGGTTTCCTTTTTGGGGAGCAGGAGCAGTTCGGTTTTGTGGCTCAGGCGTCCCCATTGTGGAGTGATTCAAGTGGAGGGCTCTGGATATGGATGCCTGAAACCCAAACCAAGGGTTTGTATAAGGGCCTAGGGGAATGGCAGATATGATCTGCTGGCTCTATGCCAGCTGTCCCAGTACCTGATTCGAAGACAGGACTCAGATTTTGTCAAACTGTGTGGTAGTGTCCAGGGTGGAGTACAAAAGTGGGGTGGCATTGGGGGCCATGCCGTGTTCCCCTGATCTAGGGGTTTTGTGCAGCTCCGTAGGGCAGGGTTTCCTTCTGGAAGGCAAGGAGAGTCCTGCAGTATGGTTCCAGATTTCCTAATCTGGAGAAATTGCATTCCAGGTCTCAAGGAATGGAATTCTTAAATCCCAAATTCCCTTTATGGTTAGGGTGTAGGGCATGGGTCCCTGATCTGCAGAAGCTGAGGCAAGCTCTCCAGATTCTGAAGTTAGGGTGAGTGTCAGGCACTTGCTCGGTCCAGACTAGAATTTGTGTCCACTAGGGCTCCCAAAAGAGTCTGTGGCCCCCTGGGGCCATGCAGTTTTCTCCTGCTCTGGGGGATTTGTGCAGTTCCAAAAAGTATGACTTCATTCTGGGGGAGATGTGGAGTCCAGTTATATGGCACAGATGTCCCCATATGGAGGGATTAGAGAGCAGGACCCTGGGTATGGATGTCTGAAAACCCAACCTAGGGTTAGCATTAGGGACTAGGGGTATGGCAGATCCAATCAGCTGACTCTGGGGCCAGCTAAGTGAGTGGCTGACTGGGGGTCTGGTCTCAGGCTAAGGACAGAATGTGTATTAGGATCCAGGGTTGTGTTCTGTAAATGGGGCTGCCCTCATTAGTCGTGCCTGTTTCTCCAAATCTGTGGGTTTTGTGCAGCTCCAATGAGCACCATTTCCTTCGTAGTTTTTGCAGAGTTGATGTTGAGGTTCTAGAGTTCTCTATCTGGAGTGCTTGTGGGCTAGAGCTCTCAGGATGGAAGACTGAAAACCAAAGCTAGGGTTAGCGTTAGGGTTTAGGTCATGGCAGGCCCAATCTACAGATGCTGGGTGAACTCCTGGGGATCTGAAGTGAAGCTGAGTGTCAGGAGGTCGCTCAGGCTGGAGTTTGTGTCCATGTGATCTGTCCAAAGTGGGGGTGGTCTCAAGGGGCCATGGAGTTTGCTCCCGCTCTGTGGTTTTTGCACAGTTCCAAATAGTTTGCCCTATTCTGGGGTATAGGTGGTGTCCTGTTTTATGGCTCATGGGTCCCCCATATGGAGGGATTTGAGAACACGTTTCTGGGTATGAATGCCTGAAGTCTCAACCTATGTTTAAGGTTAGGTCCTAGTGGCATGGCAGACCTTATATCCTGGCTCTGAGAAGAACTACGCATGGGGCTGTGTTGAAAAATGGGGCTCAGGCTAAGGGTCACAATGCGTGTTTGTGTCCTGGGCTGCCTGTAAATTTGTGTGTGACTTCAGGGGCAACACAGCTTTCTTCCACCTCTGAGGGTTATACATAGCTGAAAAAGCAAGGATTCCTTCTGGGGTCAGGAGAAGTTCTGTTCTGTTTCTCAGGGTTCCCCCGTGTGGTGAGATTCGTGAGGAGGACTCTGGGTATGGATGCCTGTAACCCCAACCTAGGTCTAGGATTAGGGCCTAAGGGCATGGCAGGTCCAATCTGCTGGTTCTGGCGCCAGCTATCCCAGTGGCTGATTGGAGGACCAGATTCAGGTTGTCTCAGACTGTGTATTAGTGTCCAGGGTGGAGAACAAAAGTGGGCGGCATCATGGGCCATGTACATTTTCCCTGATCTACGGGCTCCATAGGGCACAGTTTCCTTCTGCAGGGAAGGGCGAGTCCTGTCGGGTGGCTCTGAAGTCCCCAATCTGGAGGGATTACATTCCAGGACTCAAGGGATGGAATTCTGAAAACCTAATTCAGTGTACGGTTAGGGTGTAGGGCATGGATCCCTGATCTGCAGATATTGAGGTGAGCTCCCCAAAATATGAAGTTAGGGCAAGTGTCAGGCATTCGCTCAGACAAGAGTAGAATTTGTGCCCACTAGGGGCTGCCAAATGTGTGTGTGGCCTGCTGGAGACATGGAGGTTTCTCCTGCTCTGGGGGATTTGTGGAGCTCCAAATTGTATGATTTCATTCTGGGGGAGATGTGGAGTCCTGTTGTATGGCACATATGTCCCCATATGGAGGGATTCGAGAGGAGGGCTGTCGGTATGGATGCCAGAAAACCCAACCTAGGGTTAAGATTAGGGCCTATGGGAATGGCAGTTCCAATATGCTGGCTCTGGTGCCAGCTATCACAGTGGCTTATTGGAGGACAGGACTTAGGTTGTGTCAGACTGTGTATTAGTGTCCAGGATAGAGAATGAAAGTGGGGTGGCATCCGGGGCTGGCATGTTTGCCCTGACCTAGGGGTTTTGTACAATTCCATAGGGGACAGTTTACTTTTGGAGGGCAGAGAGCCTCCAATGGTGTGGCTCCAGATTCCACAGTCTAGAGGGCTTGCATTCCAGGATTCAAGGGAAGGAATTCAGACAACCCAAGCTCAGTTTCTGGTTGGGGTGTAGAGCATGAATCTCCTATCTGCTGATGGTGAGGTGCGCTCTCCAGAATCTTAAGTTAGGGTGAGTGTCAGGCAATCACTCAGAACAGACTAGAATTAGTGTTCACTAGGACTACATATGTGTGCATGTCCTCCTGGGGACGTGGAGATATCTCCTGCAGAGAAATTTGCGCAGCTCCAAATAGTATGATTTCATTCTTGGTGAGAAGTGGAGTCCTGTAGTATGGCTCAGGGGTCCCCCGTGTGGAGTGATTCGAGAGCAGGGCTCTGGGTATTCATTCCTGAAACACAGACCTAGGGTTAGGATCAGGGCCTATGGGAATGGCAGTTCCAATCTACTGTCTCTGGGGCCAGCTATCATGATGGCTGATTGGAAGACAGGACTTAGTTTGTGTCAGACTGCATATTAGTGTCTAGGGTGGAGAACAAATGTGGGGTGGCATCAGGGGCCAGGAAAGTTTGCCCTAATTGAGGGTTTTTTTTTGTTGTTGTTGTTGTTGTTTTAAGATTTTATTTATTTATTTGACAGACACAGATCACAAGCAGGCAGAGAGGCAGGCAGAGAGAGAGGGAGAAGCAGGCTTCCCGATGAGCAGAGAACCCAATGCGGGGCTTGATCCCAGGACCCTGGGACCATGACCTGAGCCGAAGGCAGAGGCTTAACCCACTGAGCCACCCAGGTGACCCTTGAGGGGTTTTGTGAAGGTCCATAGGGCATGATTTCCTTCTGGGTGACAGAGAGAGTCCTGTGGGCTGGCTCCAGAGTCCCCAATCTGGAGTCCTTGATTCCTGGATTCAAGGGAGGAATTCTGTAAACCCAAGCTCAGTTTATGTTTAGAGTATAGGGCATGAATACCCTAAACATGCAGATGCTGAGGCTAGCTCTCCAGTTTCTGAAGTTAGGGCAAGTATCAGGCATTCGTGCAGACCAGACTAGAAGTTGTGTCCACCAGGTCTGCTAAATGTGTGTGGGGCCTCCTGGAGCCATGGAGGTTTCTCCTGCTCTGGGAGATTTGCGGAGCTCCAAATAGTAGGATTTCATTCTGGGGGAGAAGTGGAGTCCTGTCGTATGGCACATATGTCCTCATATGGAGGAATTGGAGAGCAGGACTTTTTGTATGGATGCCAAAAAACCCAATCTAGGTTTAGCATTAAGGACTAGGGGCATGGCAGGTCCAATCTCCCAACTCTGGGCCCAGATATGTGGGTGGTTAACTAGAGGTTGCCGCTCAAGCTGAGAGACAGAATGTGCATTAGTGTCCAGGGTCGGGTTCCATCAATGGGTGTGGCCTCGTTGGCCCTGCATGTTTCTCCTAATCTTGGGGTTTTGTGAAACTCCATTGAGAATGGTTTCCTTGTGTAGGATAGGCAGAGTCCTATGGAGTGGTTCCTCAGTTCTCTATCTGGAAAGGTTGTGGGCCAGGACTTGGGACAGAAGACTGAAAACCTATGCCAAGGTTAGAGTTAGGGCCTAGATTGGCAGGCCCAATCTACAGATGCTGAGGCAAAATGCCGGGTATGTGAGGTTCAGGTGACAGTCAGGAGGTCGCTCAGGCTGGAGTTTGTGTCCATTCGATCAGCTGAATGTGTGGGTGGTCTCATGGGGCCACGGAGTTTTCTAGGGCCATGGCCCCAACCTCCTGTCAGCCACTCAGATAGCTAGCAACATATCCAGCAGATATGCTAGCATATCCAGCAGATATCCAGCTAGCACGTCCAGCAGACGTGCCATGGCCCTAGGCCATCTTTTCTACCCAAACTGGGTTTGCAGGCATCAGTCCGCAGACCTTATCTCTAATCCCTGAATATGAGGGAACATGATGCACAAATCAGTACTCCTCCTTCCCCATGAGAGGAAAACTTGCCTTTGGGGTGGGGGTAAACTTCTCAGACTAGGAGGAACCTGCATGGCCCATAAGGCCACACCCATTCTTGAGGGTGGCCTTGGGCACAAACATGCATTGAGATCCTCAGGCTGAGCCATGTTTTCATATAAGGCCCAATAGTAGCTGGACTAGGAGTCCACAATTCAGGCTTGCCATGCCCCTAGGGACAAATCCTAATCATAGGGGAGGTTTTTCCAGGAGCACATACCCATAGCCTTGCTCTGGAATCTCTCTTTTGGAGGGACCCCTGAGAAAAAAAACAGGACTCCTCCCTTCCCGAAGCATGACACCAAACTATTGGGAGCCCAGCAAATCACCACAGAAGGAGAATCTTCCATGTCCCCATGAGGCCACACCTACATTCTGAGGCCATCCTAGAAAGAAAATCCCGAGACAAAAGCTGGAGCTACTGTCTCACATTCGCTCTAATTTCAGATTCTGAAGGAGCTCCCCTCAGGGTCTGCAGAACAGGCATGACATACCCTCAGCCCTAATCCTAAACTGAGGTTGTGTTTTCAGACTTCTGTCCCCAGAGCCATGGTCCACACCCCCTCCAGGCTGGGGCCTCCAGAGCCACATCGCAGGACTAAGCCTGCCCTCCTGAAAGAAACTGTACCCTTTACAGTTGCCAAAACCCTATAGATTTGGAGAAACCTGCAAGACCCTCAAGGCCACCCCAATTTCGTAAGGCGACCTGGAAAAAATGTGCACTGTGACACACCCTGAGCACCTACATCTGGTCAGACACCCAGGTAGATGGCCTAGAGACAGGATATTTGAACTAACATGTCCCTAGTACCTAATCTGAACCCTAGCATTGGTTTTCAGGCACCTGTTCCCAGAGACCTGGCCTGAATACCAACATAATGAGGTCCCTGATACACAAAACAGAACACCTCCTGTCCCAGAAGGGAAGCTTGCTATATGGGGCTGTGTCAAAGACTCAGGGGAGGAGAAATCTGCATGGCCCCTGAGCCATGGCCAAAATCCAAGGTCTCCCTGGACACAAACCAACATTGTGACCTATCAGCATGAGACTCCATTTCAACTCAGTCCCCCGGGTAGTTTGCACCAGAGCCCACAGATTGAACCTGCCATGATCTTAGGCTGCAATGGTGACATTGGGTTGGGATTTCCAGGCATCCATGCATAGAGCTGGATGGGGGGGACACTGGAGCCATCAAACAGGATTCCCCCTGTCTCGCAGAAGGTAACCTTGCTGTTTGGAGCAGCTCACAGCACCCAGAGTGGGAATACCTCCATGAGCTCATGAGGCCACCCCTCCTTTAGGACACCACCATGGACACAAACTCCAGCCTGAGTGAACGTCTGACACTAGCCCTTACCTCAGATGCTGGAGATCTTGATTCAGCCTCTGAAAATTGGGCTTCCCATACCCTGGGCCTAGCTTGTGTTTCAGTCTTCTGTCCAAACAGTCCTGGCCCAGAAGCCCTCCAGACTGGGAATTCTGGAGTTACAACGCAGAACACTGCCTGCCTTTCAGGAGGAAAACGTGGCCTCTGGGACTGCACAATTACCCCAAAAGAGGATCAACCTACAGGGCTCCCTAGGGCAAAGAAATTTCATAGGCCACTGGTGCACTAATGATCTGTCTGCCACAGCTAAGCCCTGACGCATGTAGCTGGCCACCTATCCAACAGATCATACCTGCCATGCCCTTAGGCCATCATCTCTACCCAACCTGGGTTTATAGGTCTCTGTCCCCAGAGGCCTGGGCTCAAATCCCTGAATATGGGGGAATATGATCCACAAATTAGAAGTCCTCCTGCCCTGCAGCAGGAAATCTTTTATTGGGATGTGTGTAAAACCCTCAGAGGAGGAGAAACCTGCATGGCCCATGAGGCCCCGCCCACTGTTGAGGGCCGACTTGGGCAAAAACTTGCATTGTGACCCTCAGCCTGAGCCACATTTTCAACTAAGCTGCCTCAGTATCTAGACCTAGAGCCAGCATATGAGGCCTACCACGACCCTGCCACGACCCAAATCCTAATTCAAGGATGGATTTCTAGGCACCCTTACACAGAGTCCTGTTCTCGAATCCCTCTTTTTTTAAATTTAATTTATTTATTTGATAGAGATATGACAAGTAGGCAGAGAGGCAGGCAGAGAGAGAGGAGGAAGGAGGCTCCCTGCTGAACAGAGAGCCCAATGCCAGGCTCGATCCCAAGACACTGAGATCTCGACCTGAGCTGAAGGCAGAGGTTTAACCCACTGGGCCACCCAGGTGCCCCTCTCGAATCCCTCTTTATGTTGACCCCTGAATTTGAAAACAAGATTCTCCCTTTCCCCCGCAATTACAGCATGCTATTTGGAGCTGTGCAAAACCCCCAACGAGGGAGAATCTTCCATGGCCTTCTTCCATGGAATTTCCCTATCTGGGGTTTAGATGCAGCTCCAAACAGCAAAGCTTCCTTCTGGGGACAGGAGATGTTGTGTTCTGTGGCTCAGGGATCCCCCAAATGTTGGAATTCGAGACAAGGCCTCTGGGGACAGATGCCAGAAAACCAAAGCTAGGGTACAGATTCGGGCTTAGGGGCATATCAGGTTCAATCTTCTGTCTCTGGCCCATCTTCCTGGGTGCCTGATGGGAGGTAGTTGCTCAGGTTGTGTCAGACCACGCATTTTTCTCCAGAGCATCCTACGAAATTGGGGTGGTCTCAGGGGCCTTCCAGGTTTATCCTCACCTGAGGTTTCTTGAAGCTCTAAAGGGCCCAATTTCCTTCTGGAGGGCAGGCACAGTCCTGCGTTGTGGCTATGGAATACCCAGGCTGGAGGGTTTGTGGTGCAGGACACTGGGGGCAGAAATCTGAAAATACGGGCTAGGGTTAAGATAATGGCTGAGGGTATGGCAGCCCCGATCTGCATACCCTGAGTGGAGTTCCTCAGGATCTGAAATTTGGGCGAGAGTGAGGAAGAAATTCAGGCTTTGCCTCTGGTTTTTGTGTCTGGGAAAGGCACTGAATGTAGAGGGCACCTCATGGGTCCATGGAATTAGGATTTGGGCCTAGGGTCACCACAAGCCTCATATGCTGCCTCATGGTCATGATACTGACGGGGCTTAGTTGAAAACGTGGCTCAGGCTGAGGGTCACAATGCGGGATTTTGCACAGGGTGGCCTTCAACAGTGGGTGAGGCCTTGTGGGCCATGCAGATTTCTCCTACTCTGAGAGATTTACACACATCCCAATAGCAAGGATTCCTGCTGCGGGTCAGGACTTCCATTTTGTGGATCATGTTCCCCCATATGCAGAGATTTGAGACCAGGTCTCTAGAGGCAGTTGTCTATAAACCCAGGTTAGGTAGAGATGATCGCCTAGGGGCATGGCAGTTCTGTTCTGCTGGATAGGGTGCTATCTACCTGGGTAGCTGACAGGAGTCAGGGCCTAGGCCTTGGCAAACAGAATAGTGATCAGTGAGGTTTATGAAATTGTGCTCTCCTCGAGTGCCATGCAGGTTGATCCTTCTTTGGGGTTTTTGTGCAGTCCCAATGGGCACTTATGTCTTCTGAAAGGCACGCGGAGTGCTGCATTGGGGCTCCAGAATTCCCAATCTGGAGGGCTTGTTCACCAGGACTCTGGGAATGGAAGAATGAAACCGCAAGCTAGAGTTAGTGTTAGCGCCTAGGGCATGGCAGCAACAATCTCTAGAGCCTGATACCAGATCACCAGTATCAAAAATAAGGGCTAGGGTTCGATGTCCGCTCAGGCTGGATTTTGTGTCCATGAGATCCGTCAAAACTGGGAGCAGCCTCATGGGTACAAGCAGTTTTCTCCCACTCGTGGGATTTTGTGCAGTTCCAAATAGCTTGATCTATCCTGGGGGAAAGGTGCTGTGTTGTTTTAGGAATCAGGGTTTCCGCATATGGAGGAATTCGAGAGTAGGGTTCCGGGTATGGATGCTGGAAAACCCAGCCTATGTTTTGGATTTGGTCCTAGTGGCATGGCAGGCCTTAGATCCTGACTCTATGGCGGGCTACCCATGCGGCTTTGTTGAAAATGCGGCTCAGGCTATGGGTCACAATGGGTATTTGTGTCCAGGATCACCTGCAAAAGTGGGCAAGGCCTCATGGGCAACACAGTTTTTTGCCATCTCTGAGGGTTTTACATAGCTCAAAAGAAAAAAAAAAAAAAAAGGTTTCCTTTCAGGGGCGGGAGAGGATTTGGTTTTGTGGCTATGGGGTCCCCCATATAGATAGATTAGAGAGAAGGGCTCCGGGTATGGATGCCTGCTAAGCCAACCTAGGTTTAGCATAAGGGCCTATGGGCATGGCAGGTCTGGTCTCCTGGCTCTGGGGCCAGCCATCTCAGTGGCTTCTTGGAGGACGGGACTCAGGTGTGTAACACTGTGCAGTAGTATCCAGGGTGGCATACGCTTGTGGGTGGCATTGGGGGCGTTGCATGTTTCCCCTAATCTAGGGGGTTTGTGCAGCTCCATAGGGCACAGTTCCTATCTGGAGGGCAGGGAGAGTCCTGGTGTGGCTATGGAGTCCCAATCTTGAGGACTTCTGTTCCAGGAATCAAGGGACGGAATTCTGAAAGCCCAAGCTCAGTTTATGGTTATGGTATAAGGCATGGAAGCCCTATCTGCAGATGCTGAGGCGAGTTCTCCAGATTCTGAAGTTACGGCAAGTGTCAGGCATTCGTTCAGACTAGAATTTGTGTCCTAGGGCCGGCAAATATGTGGGTGTCCTGCTGGGGCTTGGAGGGTACTAAAGCTCTGGGGGCTTTGCACAGCTCCAAATAGTATGGTTTCCATCAGGAGGACAGCTGGAGTCCTGTTGTATGGCTCTATGGTCCTCCAAATGGAGGGATTCCCGAGCAGGTCTCTGGTTATGGATCCCTGAAAACTCAACCTAGGGTTAGTCTTAAGGCATGGGGCATGGGAGGTCTGATCAGCTAACTCTCGCACCAGCTATGTAGGTGGCTGACTGTAGGTCGGTGCTCAGGTGGATGGACAGAATGTGTATTAGTGTCGAGGGTAGGCTACCACAACTGTGGGTGGCTTAGGGGTATGGTTCAGCTTTCTCCTATTCTGGGGTTTGCGTGCAGCTACGTAAGGCACATTTTTCATCTGGAGAACAGGCAGAGTCCTGTGCTGTGGCTTCTATGCTCCCTTTTTGGAGGGCTTGTGAACCAGGAGTCTCTGGACAGAGGCCTGAGAACCAAGCTATGGCTAGGGTTAGGGCCTAGGGCATGGCAGTCCCAACATTTGGAAGCTGCAGCAAACTCCAGGGAATCTGAGGTTAAGGCAAGTGACAGGACGTCGCTCAGTCTGGAGTTTGTGTCGGTGAGATCTGCCAAATGTAGGTTTAATCTCATGGGGGCAAGGAGTTTTCTCCCTCTTGTGGGTTTTTGTGCAGTTCCAAATAGCTTAGTCTATTCTGGGGAGTAGGTGCTGTGTTGTTTTAGGAATCAGGGTTCCCCCATATGGAGGGATTTGAGAGCCGGCTTCTGGGTATGGGTGCCTGAAAACCCAGCCTAGGTTTTGGATTTGGTCCTAGTGGCATGGCAGGCCTTAGATCCTGGCTCTGGAGCAGGTGACTCATTCAACTTTGTTGAAAATGCGGCTCAAACTAAGGGTGACAATGGGTGTTTGTGTCCAGGATGGCCTGCAAAAGTGGGCGTGGCCCCAGGGTCAATGCTGGTTTCTGCCATCTCTGAGGGTTTTACAGAGATCCAGAAACCAAGGTTTCTTTCAGGGGGCAGGAGGAGTTCTGTTTTGTAGATAGGATGTCCCCCATGTGCAGGGATTCGAGAGAAGGGCTCTGGGTATGGATGCCTGATAACCCAACCTAGGTTTAGCATAAGGGCCCAGGGGCATGGCAGGTCTGATATCCTGGCTCTGGGACCAGCTGTCTTGGGGGCTGCATGGAGGACAGGAATCAGGTATGTCAGACTGTGCATTAGTATCTAGGGTGGCATTCGAAAGTGGGTGGCATTGGGGGTGGTGCATGTTTCCCCTAATCTATGGGTTTGGAGCAGCTCCATAGGGCATGGTTTCAATCTGGAGGGCAGGGAGAGTCCTAGTGTGGCTACAGAGTCATCAATCTGAAGGACTTGTGTTCTAGGTCTCTGGGGATGGAAGTTTGAACTCCAAGGTAGGCATATGGTTAGTGCCTAGGGTATGGACCACCGGTCTGCAGATGCTGAGGCGAGGTCCCGGCTTCTGTGTTAGGGCGAGTGTCAGGCATTCACACAGACTAGAATTTGTGTCCACTAGGGCCATTGTATGTGTGAGTGGCCTCGTGGAGCCATGATGTTTTCTCCTACTCTGGGGGTTTTGTGAGGCCCCAAATAATACGGTTTCATTTTGGGGGATGTGTGGAGTCCTGTGTATGACTCTAGGGTCTCCCATATGGAGTGACTAGAGAGCAGGGTACTGGGTATGTATGCCTGGAAACTCAACCTAGGGTTCATAATAGTGCCTAGGGGCACGGAAATTATGAAGAATTCCCACTGGCACCAGATACTTGGTGGGTGACTGGAGGTCTGAGTTCTGGTTGAGGCAGAATGTGCATTAGTGTCCAAGGCTGGCTTCTGTCAATGTGGTGGCTTCAGGGTTTTGTGAGGCTTTCTCCTAATAGGGGTGTTGCATGGAGCTCAATAAAGCACATTTTCCTTCGGGTGGGCAGGCACAGTCCTGTGGTGTGGCTCAGTACTCCCTAGCTGGAGGGCTTGTGGACCAGGACATTGAAGATGGAAGTCTGAGAACCCAGGCCAAGCCTTAGGGATAGGGCCTAGGCCATGGCAGGCCCAATCTACAGATGCTGAGGCAAGCTCCCTGGGATGTGAGGTGAAGGTGAATGTCAAAATGTCGCACAGGCTGGAGTTTCTGTCTATGATTTCTGTCCAATTCAGAGGGGGCTTCATGGTGGCATGGAGTTTCCTCCCACTCTAGGGATTTCACAGTTCCTAATAGCTTGGTTTATTCCTGACTGTAGGCAGTGTCCTGTTTTATGGCCCGGGGTCCCCCATATTGAGGGATTCGAGAGCAGTGGTCCAGGTATTGATGCCTGAAAAACCAAATGAGGACTAGGATGAGGTCCTAGTGGCATGGCAGGCCTTATATCCTGTTTCTGGGCCGAGGTACCTTTGGGGCTCTGTTCACAATGAGGGTCAGGCTAAGGGTCACAATGGGTGTTTGTGTCCATGGCAGCCTGCGAAACTGGGCTTAGCCTCAGGGGAAAGCAGATTTATTACCTCTCTGTGGGTTTTCCATAGCTCCAAAATGCAAGGTTTCCTTCTTGGTGTCAGGAGAAGATTTGCTTTATGGATCAGGAGTCCCCCATGTGGAGGGATTCCAGAGAAGGACTCTGTGTATGGATGCCTGAAAACTCAAACTAGGGTTAGGACTTGGGCCTAGGGGCATGGCAGGTCTGATCAGCTGCCTCTGGGTCTAGCTGCCTTGATGGCTGATTGGTGGTCGGGTCTCAGGTTGTGCCCACCTGTGCATTAGTCTCCAGGGTAGCATACGAAAGTGGGGTGGCATCAGGGGCCCTGCACGTTTCTCCTAATCTAGTGGTTTTTTGCAGATTCTTGGGCACAGTTTCAAACTGGAGTGCAGGGATCATACTGTGGTGTGGCACCTGTGTCCCCAATCTGGAGGGCTTGTGTTCCAGGACTCTGGGGACCAATATCTGAAAACCCAAGCTACGTTTATATTTATGTTCTAGGGCATGAATCTCTGATCTGCAGATGCTGAGGCAAGGTCACCAAATTCTGAATTGAGGGAGAGTGTCAGGCATTAACTCACACTAGAATTGGTGTCCTAGGGTGGGCCCAATGTGGGGTGTCCTGCTGTAGAATGTAGGTTTCACCTGATTGGGGAGCTTTGCACAGCTCCAAATAGTATGGTTTCAATCAGGACGATAGGTGGAGTCCTATTGTGTGGCTCTAGGGTCCTCCAAATGGAGGGATTCCAGAGCAGGGCTCTGGTTATGGATGCTTGAAAGGTCAACCTAGGGTCAGGCTTACGGCATGGGGCATAGGAGGTCTGATCTGCTGACTCTGGCGCCAGCTACCTGGGTGGCTGACTGGAGGTCGCTGCTCAGGCTGAAGGATAAAATGTGTATCGGTGTCCAGGGTTGGCTTCCACAACTGTGGACGCTGAGGGTTATTGTGCAGCTTTCTCCTAATCTGGGGGTTGTGTGCAGCTCTATAGGGCATGTTTTGCATGTGGAGGGAAGACAGAGTCTTGTGGTTTAGCTCTGGTGTTTCCTACCTGGAGGGATTGTAGAACACAGCTGTGAAGATAGAAGTCTGTGAAGCCAATCTAGGTGTTTGGTTAGCGCCTAGGATATGGCAGGACTAATCTACAGTCACTGAGGAATGCTCTCCGGGATCTGAGGTTAAGGTGAGTGTCAGGAGGTCACTGAGGCTGGAGTTTGTGTCCATGAGATCCATGAATCTGGGAGTAGCCTCATGGGGACATGGCGTTTTCTCCCATGTTGGGATATTTGCATAGTTAAAAAAATAGCTTGGGAGCACCTGGGTGGCTCAGTGGGTTAAGCCACTGCCTTCGGCTCAGGTCATGATCTCAGGGTCCTGGGATTGAGTTCTGCATCGGGCTCTCTGCTCAGCGTGGAGCCTGCTTCCCTCTCACTCTCTTTGCCTACCTCTCTGACTACTTGTGATCTCTCTCTGTCAAATAAATAAATAAATAAATAAATAAATAAATAAATAAATATCTTTTTAAAAAAATAGCTTGGTCTATTCTCGGGAATATGTCCTGTCCTGTTTTATGGCCCAGGGTTCCCAATATGGAAGGATTCGAGAGCAGGTTTCCAGGTATGGATATCTGAAAACCCCACCTCGACTTAGGGTTAGGTCTTAGTGGCATCACAGGCCTTAGGTACTGGCTCTGTGTGGAGGTGCCCATTGGGCTGTGTTGAAAATGGGGCTCAGGATAAAGGTCACAGTGGGTGTTGGTGTCCCGGGTGACCAACATTAATGGGTGTGGCCTCTGTGGCAATGACAGTTTCGCCCAACTCTGAGGGATTTACATAGCCTCAGAAAGATTCCAGGGTCAAGAGTAGTTCTGTTTTGTGGCTCAGGGATCCCCCATGGGGAGGGATTTTAGAGAATGGCTCTGGAGATCAAAGCCTGAAAATGCAACCTATTATTATTATTATTAGTGCCTAGGGGAATGGCCAGTCTGATCTGCTGACTCTGGTGCAAGCCACGTGGGTAGCTGACTGGAGGTCGGGGCTCAATTTGTGGGACAGAATTTGTTACAGTGTCCAGGGCCAGCTTCTGAAAATGAGGGTGGCTTTGGGGTTTCGTGCATCTTTCTCCTAATCTGTGGGTTGCATGCAGCTCCACAGGGCACATTTCCCTTCTGGTGGGCGGGAAGAGTCCTGTGCTGTATCTCTGGTATACCCCATCTGGAGGTCATGTGGGCCAGGACTCTTTGGACAGGGGCCTCAGTACCAAGCTAGGATAGGTTTAGGGCATAGGGTATGGCAGAAACAACAGGCGGGCACTTAGGCAAACTCTGGGGAATATGAGGTTAAGGCAAGTGTCAGGATGTCACTCAGGCTGGAGTTTGTATTGATTAGATCTGCAGAATGTAGGTTTAACCTCATGGGGGCGAGGAGTTTTCTCCCACTTGGGGGTTTTTGTGCAGTTCCCAATAGCCTGGTCTATTCTGGGGGGTAGGTGCTGTGTTGTTTCAGGAATCTGGGCTCCCCCATATGGAGGGATTGGAGAGTAGGGTTCTGGGTATGGGTGCCTGAGAACCCAGCCTAGGTTTTGGATTTGGTCCTAGTGGTATGGCAGGCCTGAGATCCTGGCTTCGGGGCAGCTACCCATGCCGATTTGTTGAAAATTCGGTTCAGGTTAAGGGTCCAGTAGGTGTTTGTGTCTAGGATGGCCTGTTAAAGTGGCCATGGCCTCAGGCACAAGGCAGGTTTCTGCCATGTCTGAGGGTTTTACGTAGCTCCAAAAACCAAAGATTCCTTCTGGGGGGGGGCGGGGCAAGAGAATTTATGTTCTGTTTTTCAGGGGTCCCCCATGTGGTGTGATTTGAGATCCCTGGAATCTGAGTTTAAGGCAAGTATGAGGGGGTCACTCAAACTGGAGCATGTGTCCATGAGAACCATCGATTTTGGGGGTGGCCTCATGGTTCATGGAGCTTTCAAACGCTCTGGGTTTTTGTTTGTTTGTTTGTTTGTTTGTTTTTGTTTTTTTTGTGCAGTTCCAAAATGTTTGGTTTATTCTGGGGTATAGGTTGTGTCCTGTTTTATGGCTCAGCTCCCCCCAATATGGAGGGATATGAGAACAATGACTGGGTATTGATTCCTGAAAACACATACTAGGATTAGAATTAGATTATAGGGTCATGGCAGGTCCGATCTGCTGACTGGGGCCAGCTGTCCCAGTGGCTGATTGGAGAACGTGATTCAGGTTGTGTCAGACTGCAAATTAGTGTCCACAGTGGTGTACAAAACTGGGTTGGCATCAGGGGCCATGCACTTTTCTGTAAACTTGGGATTCTGTGCAACCTCCTAGGGCACAGTTTCCATCTGGAGGGCAGGCCAGTCATATGGTGTGGTTCTTGAGTTGTCTATCTGGAGGACTTGTGGACCAGGACTCTTGGGATGGAAGTCTGAAAACCCAAACGAGGGTTAGGGTTAGGGCCTAGGGCATGGGTGGCCCTAACGGCAGATGCTGAGGCAAGCTCCATGGATTGTGAATTTAGGACAAGTGTCAGGTGTTCACTTGGGCTGGACTTTGTGTCCATGAGTTCTGCCAAATATGGGGGTACCCTCATGTGCCCATGGAGGTTACTACAGCCATGGTGATTTTGTGCAGCTCCAATTAGCAAGGTTTCATTCTGCGGGACAGGAGGAGTCCTGTATTATGGCTCAGGGGTCACCAATATGGAGGGATTCATACCAAGTCTCTGGGTGGATTCCTGAAAATCCAATCTAGGGTTAGGATTAGGGCCTAAGGGCATGGCATGCCTGATCAGCTGTCTCTGGGGTGAGCTACCTAGGAGACTGAGTTGTAAATGCAGCTCAGGCTGAGGTTCACAAATTGGCTTATGTCCAATGAGTCTTCCAAAATTGGGGGTGTCCTGGTCCATGCAGATGTCTCTTACTCTGAGAATTTTACACAGCTCCACACCAGAGGAATTCCTTTAGGAGGGCAGGAGAAGTCCTGATTTCTGGTTCAGGGATCTCCCACATAGAGGGATTTAAAAGTAGACAACTGAGGACAGATATCTGAAAACACATCTACTATTAGAATTGGGGACTAGGGCAGGGTAGGTCTAAACTGTTGGCTCTTGGGCTAGCTACGTGGGTAGTCGAGTGGAGGTCCTGACTCAGGATGAGTGACAGAATGTGTATTAGCGTCCAGGGAGGGCTTCTTAAATGGTGGTGGCCTCAGAGGCCATGTATGTTTCTCCTAATCTGTGGGATTTTGTACAGCACCATAGGGCACAGCTTCCTTCTGGAGGGCAGGGAGAGTCCTGTGGTATGACTCCAGAGTCCCCAGTCTGGAAGGCTTGTGAGCCAGGACTCTGGAGAAAGAAGTCTGAAAACCAAAGTGAGGGTTTGGGAAAGGTCCTAGGGAATGGCAGGCCCGATTTGCAGATGCTGAGTTGAGCGCCTCAGGATCTGAGCCTAGGGCAAATGTCAGGCATTCGCTCAGACTAAAATTTGTGACCACTAGGGCCACCGGAAGTTGAGGTGGACTCCTGTGGACATGGAGGTTTCTCCCTCATTGGGGGTTCTGCTCAATTCTGAATAGCAAGGTTTCATTGTGGGAGATGGTTGGAGTCTTTTTATATGGCTATAGGGTACCCCATTTGGAGGGATTCACAAGCAGGGCTCCGGGGATGCATGCCTAAAAACACAGCATATGTTTAGAGATCAGGCCTAGGAACATACCAGGTCCAATCTGCCAACTATGGCTTGTGGACAAGGATTCTGAAGACAGAAGTCTGAAAATCTAAGCTAGGGATAGGGATAGGTCCTAGGGCATGGCAAGCCCAATCTACAGATGCTGAGGTGAGCTCCCAGGGATTTCAGGTTAAGGCAAGTGTCAGGACGTCTCTCAGGCTGGAATTTGTATCCATGTGATCCGCCGAATGTGGGGTGGCCTCACGGGGCCATGGAGTTTGCTTCCTCTCTGGTGTTTTTGCACATTCCAAATAGTTTGGTCTATTCTGGGGGATAGGTGGTGTCCTGTTTTATGACTCATGGGTCCTCTATATGGAGGGATTGGAGAGCAGGGTTCTGCATATGGATACCTGAAGACCCAACCTCTGCTTAGTGTTTGGTCCTAGTGGTATGGCATGCCTTAGATCTTGGCTCCGGTCTGAGCTACCCATGGGGCAGTATTGAAAATGGGACTCAGGCTAAGGATCACAATGGGTGTTTTGTGACTTGGGAGGCCTGCAAAAGTGGGCGTGACCTCAGGGGCCAAGCAGGTTTCTGCCAACTCTGAGGGTTTTGCATAGCTCCAAAAGATAAGGTTTCCTTCTGGGGAGCAGGAGTTCTGTTTTATGGCTCAGGCATCCTCTATGTGGAATGATTCGAGTGGATGGTTCTGAGTACGGATGCCTGAAACCCAAACCCTGGGTGTGGATTAGGGCCTAGGGGCATGGCTGATTCGATCTGCTTGCTTGGGTGCCAGCTGTCCCAGTAGCTGATTGGAGGACGGAATTCAGGTTGTGTCAGACTGCATATTGGTGCCCAGGGTGGAGTATGAGAGTGGGGTGGCATCAGGGGCCATGCAATTATCCCCTGATCTAGGGGTTTTGTCCAGCTTCATAGTGCAGGGTTTCCTTCTGGAGGGCAGGGGAGTCCTGTGTTGTGGCTCCAGAGTGCCCAATCTGGAGGGCTTTCATTCCAGGACTCAAGGGACGGAATTCTGAAATCCCAAGATTGGTGTATGGTTAGGGTGTAGGTCATGGATCCCTGATCTGCAGAAGCTGAGGCGAGCACCCCATATTCTGAAATTAGGGCGATTGTCAGCCATTCCCTCAAACCAGACAAGAATTTTTGTCCACTAGGGCTGCTGAATTTGTTTGTGGCCTACTGCAGCCTTGGAGTTTTCTCCGGATGTGGGGTTTTTGTGTAGCTCCAAATAGTATGGTTTTATTCTGTAGGAGAGGTGGAGTCCTCCTCTATGACTCAGGGGTCCCCCATAAGGAGGGATTTGAGAGCATGGATCCCGGGTTTGGATACCCAAAAACACAATCTATGTTTAAGAATATGTCCAGGCAGGCCTTATATCCTGGCTCTGGGGTGACAACCCATGGGGCTGTGTTGAAAATGGGGCTCAGGCTAAGGATCACAATGGGTGTTTGTGTACAGGGCACCCTCAAAAGTGGGTGTGTCCTCAGGGGCTATGCATGTTTCTGCCAACTCTGAGGGTTTTACATAGCTCCAAAGGGCAAGTTTTCCTTCTGGGGGGCAGAAAGCATTCTGTTTTTTGGCCCATGGGTCCCCCGGGAGGAGTGATTCCAGTGGACGGCTCTGGGTATGGATGCCTGAAAACCCTACCTAAGGTTAGGATTAGGGCTTTGGGCCATGGCAGGTCCGATCTGCTGGCTATGGGTCCAGCTGTCCCAGTGGCTGATTGGAGGACGGGACTCAGGTTGTGTCAGACTGCATATTAGTGCCCAGGGTGGAGTACGAATGTGGGTGGCATTGGTGGCTGTGCACATTTCCCCTGATCTATGGGTTTTATGCAGCTCCATAAGGCATGATTTCCTTCTGGAGGGCAGGGAGAGTCCTATGGGGTGTATCTGGAGTCCCCAATCTGCAGGGCTTGCATTCCAAGACTCAAGGGATAGAATTCTGTAATCCCAAGATTGGTGTATGGTTAGGGTGTAGGGCATGGGTCCCCGATCAGTAGATCCTGAGACAAGCTCTCCAGATTCTAAGGGTAGGTCGAGTGTCAGGCATTCGCTCAGACCAGACTAAAATTTGTGTCCACAAGGGCTTCCAAATGTGTTGGTGACATCCTGGGACCATGGAGTTTTCTCGTGCTCTTGGCTTTTTGCACAGCTCCAGATAGTAAGTTTTCATTCTGGGGGAGAAGAGGGGTCCTGTTATATGTCTCATGGATCCCTATATGGAGGGATGCAAGAGAAGGGCTCTGGGTATGGGTGCCTGAAAACCCAAGTTAGGTTTAGCATTAGGGTCTAGGGGCATGGAGGTCCAATCTGCCTACTCTGGGGACAGCTACATGGGTAGCTGATTGGAGGCCAGGGCTCAGACTGAGGGACAGAATGTGTATTAGTGTCCAGCGTCAGGATCTGTAATGGGTGTGGCCTCATTGGCCCTGCAGGTTTCTACTAATCTGGCGGTTTTGTGCAGATCCATTGAGCACCATTTCCTTCTGGAGGGAAGGCAGAGTGCCATGGTGTGGCTCTGGAGATCTCTATGTGGAAAGCTTCTGGGCCACGATCCTTGGATGGAAGTCTGAAATCCCAAGCTAAGGTTAGGATTAGGTCCAAGGGCATGGCAGGCCCAATCTACAGGCTTTGGATGAGCTCCCAGGCATCTCAGGTTAAGGCGAGTGTCAGGAGTGCGCTCAGGCTGGAATTTGTGTCCATGTGATCCATTGAATGTGGGGGTGCTTCATGGAGCCATGGAGTTTTGTCCCCCTCTGAGGTTTCTGTTCAGTTCCAAATAGTTTGGTCAATTATGGGGGATAGGTGGTATCCTGATTTAAGGCTCGGGTCCCCCATATGGAGGATTATAAGAGTTGGGTTATGGGTATGGATGCCTGAAAACCCACCTACATTTAGGGTTACGTTCTAGTAGCATGGCATGCCTTGTGTCTTAGCACAAGGTGCTAAGGTGCTAAGGTGCACCTGGGTGAGGTGCAGACGGGGCTGTGTTGAAAACGGGGCTCAGGCTAAGGATCACAATGGGTGTTTGTGTCCATGGCGGCCTGCAAAAGTGGGTGTGTCTTCAGGTGCTACAAAGATTTCTTCCAACTCTGAGGGTTTTACATAGCTCCATAATGCAAGGTTTCCTTCTGGGGGCAGAAGGTGTTCTGTTTGTGGGTCAGGGGTCCTCCATGTGGAGGGATTTGAGAGCAGGGTTTTGGGTATGGATGCCTAAAACCCCAACCTATGATTACATTAGGGACTAGGGGAATGGCAGATATGATCTGCAAACTCTGGGGCCAGCTACATGGGTGGCATATTGCAGGTCGTGTCTCAGGCTGAGGGACAAAATGTGTATTAGTGTCCGGGGTCGGGTTCCATAACCTGGTGTGGCCTCTTTGGCCCTGCAGGTTTCTCCTAATCTGGGAGTTTTGTGCAGCTCCACTGAGCACGGTTTCCCTCTGGAGGGTAGGTAGAGTCCCATCGTGTGGCTCCAGAGTTCTCTACCTGAGGACTTGTGGGCCAGGACTCTTGGGAAGGAAGCATGAAAACCCATGCTGGGTTAGGGTTAGGACCTAGGGAACGGCAGGCCCAATCTACCGACGCTGAGGCAAGCTCCCATGGAACTCAAGTTAAGGCGAGCGTCAGGAGGTCGTTCATTCTGGAGTTTGCGTCCACGTGATCCGCCGAATGTGTTGGTGGCCTCATGGGGCCCTGGAGTTTTATTTATTTATTTATTTTTATTTATTTATTTATTTATTTATTTATTTATTTATTTATTTATTTATTTTTGTTCCCTGCTCTGGTGCTTTTATACACTTCCAAAAATTTTGCCTATTCTGGGAGATAGGTGGTGTCCTGTTTAATGGCTCAGGGTTTCCCCATATGGAAGGATTCGAGAGAAGGACTATGGGTATGTATGCCTGAAAACCCAACCTAGGGTTAGCATTATGGACTAGGGGCATATCAGGTCTGATCTGCTAAAACTGGGAACAGTTACGTGGCTGGATAACTTGTGGTCAGAGCTTAGACTGAGGGGCAGTATGTGTATTAGAATCCTGGTTCATGTTCCATAATTCAGGAAGGTCTCGTTGGCCGTGCAGGTTTCTCCTAATCTGGGGGTTTATTGGAGCTCCATTGAGCACACTTTCCTTCTGGAGGGTAGAAATAGTCTCATGGTGTGGCTCTGGAATTTTGTATCTGGAGGGCTTCTGGGCCACACTCTAGGGACGGAAGTCAGACGACCCAAACTAATGTAAGGGTTAGGGCGTAGGGTATGGTGGGCCCAATCTACAGACTCTGAGGTTAGTTCTTGGGACCTAAGGTTAAGGCAAGTGTCAGGAGGTCTCTCAGGCTGGAATTTGTGTCCATGTGATCTGCAGAATGTGGGGGTGGCCTCATGGAGCCTTGGAGGTTTCTCCTGCTCTGGGGTTTTGTGCAGCTCCAAATACTATGGTTTCATTCTGGGAAGAGGTGGAGTCCTGTTGTATGGCCCAGGGGTCCCCACATGGAGGGATTGAGAGCAGCACTCTGGGTATTGGTGCTTGAAAACTCAACCTAGGATTAGCATTAGGGAAAAGAGGCATAGCAGGATGATGTGCTGACTCTAGGGCCAGCTACGTAGGTGGCTGACTGGAGGACGGGGCTCACACTGTGGGACACAATGTGCATTAGGGTACAGGATTGGGTTCCATAAATGGGGGTGCCTTCTGTGGCCTGCAGGTTTCTCCTAATCTGTGGGATTTGTGAAGCTCCATTGAGCATGGATTACTTCTATGAGTTAGGCAGAGTCCCATAGTGTGGCTCTGTAGTTCTCTATCTGGAGGGCTTGTGGGCTAGGACCCTTGGGACAGAACACAGAAAACCCAACCCAGGGTTAGATTTAGGGTCTTGGGCATGGCAGGCCCAAACTACAAATGCTGAAGCGAACTCCCGGGGATCTGAACTTAAGGCGAGTGTCAAGAGGTGGCTCATGCTGGAGTTTGTGTTCATGAGATCCGTTGAATCTGGGAGTGGCCTCATGGGGACATGGCATTTTCTCCCACTCTGGGATTTTTGCGTCGTTGAAAAATAGCTTGGTCTATTCTGGGGAATAGGTCCTGTCCTGTTTTATGGCTCAGGGGTCCCCCCTGAGGAATTCGAGGGCAGGGCTCTGGGTATGGATGCCTGAAATCCCAACCTAGGGTGAGGATTATGTCCTTTTGGCATTCACAGACCTTAGATCCGAGCTCGGGACTGAGCTAACCATCAGGCTGTGTTGAAAATGGGGCTCAGGCTAAGGGTCACAATGGGTGTTTGTGTCCCATGCGGCCAGCATTAATGGGTGTGGCCTAGGGGCAATGCAGGTTTCACTCAACTCTGAGGGATTTCCATAACTCCAGAAAGCTGCTGGGGGGCAAGAGGAGTCTGTTATGTGGCTCAGGGGTTCCCCATGTGGAGGGATTTCAGAGAAGTGTTCTGGGTATCAATGCCTGAAAATGCAACCTATTGTTAAGATTAGTGTGTAGTGTAATGGCCAGTCTGATCTGTTGACTCTGGTGTCACCATGTGGGTGGCTGACTGGAGGTCGGGGCTCTGTTTGAGGGACAGAATGTGTTTTAGTGTCCAGGGCCAGCTTCCATAAAGGAGGCTGGTGGCTTTGGGGTTTCATGCAGCTTTCTCCTAATCTGTGGGATGCGTGCCTCTACATAAGGCGCGTTTTCCTTCTGGAGGGCAGGAAGAGCCCTATGCTAAGAACCCTATGTGGATGGCATGTGGACCAGGACTCTCTGGACGGAGGCCTGAAAACCAAGTCAGGGTTAGGGTTAGGGCCTAGGGCATGGCAGGCACAACTTACAGACACTGAGGCAAACTAAAGGGAACCTGACATTAAGGCAAGTGTCAGGATGTCACTCAGGCTCAAGTTTTTGTCAATGAGGTCTGCTGAATGTAGGTTTAGCCTCATAGGGACAAGGAGTTTTCTCCTGCTTGGGGGATTTTGTGCAGTTCCAAATAGCTTGGTCTATTCTGGGTGGTAGGTGCTGTGTTGTTTTAGGAATCAGGGTTCCCCCAGATGGAGGGATTCAAGATCAGGGTTCTGGGTATGGATGCCTGAGAACCCATCCTAGGTTTTGGATATGGTCCTAGTGGCATGGCAGACATTAGATCCTGGCTCTGGGGCAAGCTACTCAAGTGGCTTTGTTGAAAATTCGGCTCAGGCTAAGGGTCACAATGGGTGCTTGTTCCAGGATCGCCTGCAAAAGTGGGCGTGGCTTCACATGCAACACAGTTTTCTGCCATCTCTGAGGGTTTTACATAGCTACAATAAAATGGTTTCCTTTGGTGGGGAGGGCAGGAGGACTTCTTTTTTGTGGCTACAGTGTCATCCATGGGGTGGGATTCGAGAGAAGAACTCTGGGTATGGATGCCTGCTAACCCATCCTAGGTTTAGCATAGGGGCCAGGGGCATGGCAGGTCTGATCTCCTGGCTCTGGAGCCAGCCATCTTAGTGGCTTCTTGGAGAATGGGACTCAGGTGTGTCACACTGTGTAGTAGTATCCAAGGTGGCAAACGTTTGTGGGTGGCATTGGGGTCAGTGCATGTTTTCCTTAACCGACGGGTTTATTGCAGCTTCATAGGGCACATTTTCAATCTGGAGGGCAGGGAGAGTCCTGGTGTGGCTATGGAGTCCCCAATCTGGAGGACTTGTGTTTCAGGACCCTGGGGATGGAAGTTTGAACCCAGGCAAGGTGTATGGTTAGTGTCTAGGGCATGGATCCCCAATCTGCAGATGCTGAGGCAAGTCCAGGATTCTGAAGTTAGGGCGAGTATCAGGCATTCGCTCAGAGGAGAATTTGTTTCCACTAGGGACATCGTATGTGTGGGTGGCCTCCTGGGGCCATGGAGTTTTCTCCTGCTTTGGAGGATTTGCAAAGCCCCCAAATAATATGGTTTTATTCTGGGGGACAGGTGGAGTCCTGTTTATGGCTCTAGGGTCCCCCATATGGAGTGATTCAAGAGCAGGGCACTGGGTACGTATGCCGGAAAACTCAAACTAGGGTTCGTGGTAAGGCCTGGGACCTTGGAAAGTCCAAAGTATTCCCACTGGCTCCAGCTACTTGGTGGCTGACTGGAGGTCAGTGCTCTGGTTGAGGGCAGAATGTGTATTAGTGTCCAAGGCAGCTTCTGTCAATGGAGTGGCTTCAGGGTTTCGTGCAGCTTTCTCATAATAAGGGGGTCGCCTGAAACTCAATAAGGCATATTTTCCATTGGGAGGACAGGCCCAGTCCTGTGATGTAGCTCAGTTTTCCCTATATGGATGTCTTGTGGACCAGGACTTTGAGGATGGAGGTCTGAGAACCCAAGTTAAGGCTAAGGTTAGGGCCTAGGGCATGGAAGGCCAATCTACATATGCTGAGATGAGTTCCCAGGATCTGAGGTTAAAGCAAGTGTCAGGATGTCACACAGGCTGGAGTTTGTGTTCATGAGTTCTGCGAACTCATAGGTGGCCTCATGGTGGCATGGAGATTCCTCCCACTCTGGGGATTTCACAGTTCCAAATAGCTTGTTTTATTCTGGGCTATAGGTTTTGTCCTCTTTTATGGCTCAATGGTCCTCCATATGGAAAGGTTCAATAGCAGGGCTCTACCTATTGATGCCTGGAAAACCCACCTAGTGTTACCATTGCAGCCTAGGAACATGGCAGGTTCAATTTGGTGGCTCTGGGTCCAACTACTCAGGGGGCTGAGTTGAAATGGAGTCTCATGCTAATGGGTCATAATGCGGGTTTGTGTTCAGGGAGAAATTGGTATGTGTCAGTGGCTCAGGAGCCATGTAGGATTCTCTCCTGCCCTGAGGGTTTGACACAGTTCCAAAGAGCAAGGTGTCCTTCTGGAGACAGGAGGTGTTCTGGTTTGTGGCTCAGGGACCACATGTTTGACACTGTGTTGGTATTCAAGTACAGGCCTCTGGGGGCAGATGCCTGAATACCTAACATTGGGTACAGATTAGGGCTTAGGGCATGTCAAGTTCAATCTTCTCTCTCTAGGGACATTTTCCTGTGTGTCTGACTGGATATTGGAGCACAGGGTGTGACAGATTGTGCATTTTTGTCCAGAGTGGCCTACGAAATTCAGGTGGCCTCAGGGACCTTGCAGTGTTCTCCTATACAGGAGTTTTGGCGACTAAAATGTGCACACTTTCCTTCAGGAGGGCAGGCACAGTCCTGCAGTGTGGCTCCAGAGGACCCATCTTGGAGGGCATGTGGGCCAGGGTGTTGGGGACAAAAGTCTTAAAAACACAAACTCGGGTAAGGATTAGGGCTGAGGTTATGGTGGGCCCAATCTGCAGACCCTCAGTGGAGTTCCTCAGGATCTGAAATTAGGGCAAGTGTGAGGCAGTAGCTAGGGCTTTTGTCTCTGGATTGTGTGTCTAAGATGGCCCCAGAATGTAGCTTTGGACTCAGTGGCTATGGAATATTTTCCTCTCTGGGGATTCTGTCAGGCTCCCAATAGTTCGGTGTCATTCTGGGATAAGGGAGGAGTCCTGTTTTCTGTCTCAGGAGTCCCCCCAAACCAGGGATTCCAGAGACGGGCTCTGGGTACAGGCGCCTGGAAAACCCCACCGTGGGTTAGGATTTGGGCCTAGGTGTACATCAGGCCCAATATGCTGGCTCTTGGTCGAGTTACAGAGGACACTTCTTTTAAAAAGGTGCTCAGGCTGAGGGTCACAATGCGTTTTTGTGCCCAGGGTGGACCTCATGAGTGGGTGTGGCCTTGTCGGTCCTGCTGGGTTTTAAATCCCTACCCTGAGGGATTTTCACCCATCCCAACAGAAAGGTTTCTTGCCGGAGGGAAGAAGGAGTACTCTTTTGTGCATAACGGTCCCCTATATACAGGGGTTTGAGATAAGATCTGGGGACAGATGCCTGAAAATCCAGGTTGGGTAGAGAGGATGGCCTAGGGCCATGGCAGGTCCAATCTGACTGATAGGCAGCCAGCTATCTGGGAGGTGATAGGAGGTTGGGGCTCAGGCTGTCTCAGACAGAGCATTAGTGCACAGGGTGGCCTAAGAATTTTGGGTGTCCTCGAGGGCCGTGCAGATGGATCCTCCTTTGGGGTTTTTGGGCAGCCCCTTAGGACACTTTTTTTTCTGGTGGACAGGCAGAGTTCTGCATTGTGGCTCCAGAATTCCCAACCTGGAGGGCTCGTGTGTGAGGACGGAAGTTTGAAAACAAAAAACAAAACAAAACAAAAAAAAACAAAAAAACAAAACAAAACAACAAAAAAAAAAAAAAACGAGGGTTAGGTTGAGGGTCTAGGGCATGGCAGTCCCAATCTGCAAAGGTTGATCAAGATCTCCATTGTCTGAAGTAGGGGCGAGTACCAGACATTTGCTCAGGCTACAGTTTGTGTCCATGATGGCCACCTAATGGAGGGGTGGCCTCATTAGGCCAAGGAGGTTTTTCCCACGCTGGGGCTTGTGAGCTACTCCGAGGTTTAGCAAGGTTTACTTCTGCGGGACAGGCGAGTCCTGTTTGATGACTCCAGGGACACTCCTATGGGAAGATTCGATAGCAGAGCTCTACTGATGGATGCCTGGAAAGACCACCTTGTGTTACCATTGCAGCCAGGGAACATGGCAGGTTCAATGTCCTGTCTCAGAGGTCAACTATCCAGGGGGCTGAGTTGAAATGGAGTCTCATTCTGATGGGTCACAATGCGGGTTTGTGTCCAGGGAGACCTTGGGTGTGGTGGTGGCTCAGTGGACATGCAGGATTCTCCTACCCTGAGCATTCGACACAGCTCCAAAGAGCAAAGTTTCCTTTTAGGGACAGGAGGTATCCTGTTTTGTGACTCAGGGATCCCCCTATGTAGGTATTCGAGACAAGGCCTATGGGGACAAATGCCTGAAAACCTAACCTATGGTTCAGATTAGGGCTTAGGGGGATGTTAGGTTCAATCTTCTGTCTCTAGGGCCATTCACCTGGGTGTCTGACTGGAGGTAGGTGCTCAGGGTGGACGGACTGTGCATTTTTGTCCAGAGCATCCTGCAAAATTGGGGTGGCATCAGGCGTCTTTCAGGTTTCTCCTAATCTGGAGGGTTTAGGCAACTGTGACAGAGAGAGTTTCCTTCAGGAGGCCAGGAAAGTCCTGTGGTGTGGCTCTGGAAGCCCCATCCTGGAGGGTGTGTGGGCCAGGGCTCTGGGGACAGAAGTTTGAAAACACAAACTTGGGATATGTTTGGGCAGAAGTTATGGTAGGCCAATCTTCAGACCCTAAGGGCAGCTCCTCAGCATCTGAACTTAGGTGGAGTGTGAGGCGGTACCTTAGGCTTTTGTGTAGGGATTGCTTGTCTAGGATGTTTTTGGAATGTAGGGTTGGCCTCAGGTGGCCACGGAAGTACCTCTCTCTCTCTGGGGAATCTGCCCACCTCCCAGTAGTATGGTGTCATTCTGGGGGAAGGGAAGAGTCTTGTTCTCTGTGTCAGGGGTCCCCCAAAAACAGGGATTCCAGAGACGGGGTTTGGGTCAAGAGCCTGGAAAACCCCACTGTGGGTTAGGATTTGGGCCTAGGGGGATGGCAGGCCTGACATGCAGGCGCCTGGTTCAGCTACCAAGGAGGCTTATTTGAAAACGTACTCAGGCTGTGGGTCACAATGCGTGTTTCTGTCCAAGTTGGTCCTCAAGAGTGGGCTTGGCGTCATGGGACATCACGTTTCTCCTAATCTGAGGGTTTGAAACCCATCTCAACAACAAGGTTTCCTGCCATGGGGAATAAGGAGTTTTGTTTTGTGTATCAGGTCCTTCATATGCAGGAATTTGAGATAAAGTCTGGGCACAGATGCCAAAAACCCAGGTTGGGTAGAGATGATTACTAGATCCATGGCAGGTCCCATCTGCTGGATATGCGGCTAGCTGTCTGGGTGGCTAATGGGATGTCTGGGCTCAGGCTTTGCCAGACAGAGCAATATTGCACAGGGCGGCCTATGTAATTGGGGTGCCATCGTCGGCCATGCAGGTTGATTTTCATTGGGGTTTTTGGGCAGCCCCTAGGGCACTTTTTCCTTCTGGTGGGCAGGCAGAGTGCTGCATTGTAGTTCCATAATTCCCAATCTGGAGGACTTGAGGCCAGGAGTGTGAGGGTGGATGTCTGAAAACACAAGCTAGGTTAGTTTTAGGGCCTAGGGCATGGCAGGCCCAATCTACAGAATTGAATCGAGATCCCCATCTCAAGTAAGAAACTGTCAGAAGTACTCTCAGGCTGGGGTTTGTGTCCATGATGTCCCCTTAATGAAGGGGGTGCCTAATGAGGGATGTAGGTTTTCCCACTCTGGGGCTTGTGAGCTGCTCCAAAGAGCAAGGCTTCCTTCTGTGGGATAGGCGAGTCCTGTTGGATGGCTCTAGGATACCCCATACAGAATGATTCGAGAGCAGGGCTCTAGGTATGGATGCCTGGAAACCCCACCTCACATTCCCATTGGCGCCTAGGAACAAGGCAGGTTCGATCTGCTGGCTCAAGAGCAAGTTACCCAGGGGGCTGAGTTGAAATGGAGTCTCATGCTGATGGGTCACAATGTGGGTTTGTGTCCAGGGAGAGCTTGGATTTGGTGGTGGCTTAGGGGCATGGATGATTCTCCTACCCTGAGTGTTTTTCATAGCTCCAAATAGCAAGGTTTCCTTTGGGGACAGAAGGTGTTCTGTTTTGTGCCTCAGGGACCCCCATATGTTATTAGTCGAGACCTGGCCTCTGAGGACAAATGCCTGAAAAGCTATGCTAGGGTTTAGATTAGGGCCTAGGGGGCATGTCAGGTTCATTCTTCTGTCTCTGGCGCCATCTACCTGGGAGTCTAACTGGACATCAGTAGACAGGTTGTGTCAGATTGTGAATTTTGTCCAGGGTGCCCTACGGAATTGTGTTGGGTCAGAGGCCTTGCAGTTTCTCCCAATATTGAGGTTTCTTGAAGCTTTAAATGGCCCAGCTTCCTCCTAGAGGGCAGACACATTCCTGTGATGTGGCTATGGAATACTCAGACTGGAGTGTTTTGGGGGGGCAGATCTCTGGAGACAGAAGTCTGAAAACAACCACTAGGGTTAGGATTAGGGCCGAGTTTATGGCAGGCCTGATCTGCTAACCCTGGGGAGAGCTCTTTTTGATTTGTAATTAGGGCAATTATGAGGCAGAAACTCAGGCTTTTGCCCCTGGTTTTTGTGTCTAGGATGGGCGTGGAATGTAGTGGTGGCCTCATGGGGGAATGGAAGATTCTTCGGCTTTGGGGGTTCTACACAGTTCTAAATAGCATTGTGTTATTTTTGGGGAAAGGTGGAATCTTGTTTTCTGATTCAGGGGTCCCCATCAGGAGAAATTCGAGAACAGAGCTTTGTGTATGGGTGCCTGGAAACCCCGCCTTGGGTTAGGATTTGGACCTAGGGTCAGGGCAAGCCTCAGATGCTGGTTCTATGTCAATCTACGGAGGGGCATTAGTTGAAAACGTGGCTCAGGCTGAGGGTCACAATGCAGATTTGTACCCAGGACAGCCCTCAAGTATGGGCGGGGCCTCGTGATCCAGACAGGTTCCTCCTACTCAGAGGGTTTCACACACATCCCGATCGCAAGGTTTTCTGCTATGGAGCAGGAGGACTTTTATTTTGTGGATCATGTTCCCCCATATGCAGGGATTTGAGCTCAGACCTCTGGAGACAGATGCCTATAAACCCAGGTTGGGTAGAGATGATGGTCTATCCCATGGCAGGTCCGATCTCATGGATTGACAGCCAGCTACATTGGTGGCTGACAAGAGGCTGGGGATCAGTCTGGGCAGACAAAACATTAGTGCACAGGGATGCCTATGAAATTGCAGTGCCATCGAGGGCACTGTAGGTTGATCTTCATTTGGGGTTTTTGTGCAGTCCCATAGGCCACTTTTGTCCTCTGAAAACAGACATAGTGCTGTGTTGGGGCTCCACAATTACCAATATGGAGTTTTTGTTCACCAGGGCTCTGGGGATGGAAGACTGAAAACACAAGCTAGGGTTAGGGTTTGGGCCTAGGGCATGGCAGGCCAGATCTGCAGAGGTTGAGGCGAGATCACCAACATCTGAAATAAGGGCAAGTGTCAGACGTCTGCTCAGGCTGGGGTTTGTGTCCATGAGTGCTGCCTGACGTAGGGCCGGCCTTCAGGGCGTGGAGGGTTCCCTTATCTGAGGGTTGGGCACAGCTGCAAAGGAAGGTTTCTTCCTCAGGACAGAGAGAATGCTGTTTGATGGCTTAAGGGACCCCCGTATGGAAAGATTTGAGAGCAGGCTCTAAGTATGGAGCACCGAAAACCCCACCTAGTATTTCCATTGGAGACGAGGGACATGTTAGGTCTTATCCACTGGCTATAGGCCAGTCTACCCTGTGGGCTGAGTTGAAAACGAGTCTCATGCTGAGGGTCACAATGCGGGTTTGTGTCTAGGACGACCTTCGCAAATGGAGGTGGCATCAGGAGCCATGCAGGATTCTACTACCCTGAAGGTTTGACACAGCTCCAAATAGAAATATTTCTATCTGAGGACCTGAGGTGCTGTGTTCTGTGGCTCAGGAAGCCCCCATATTTGGTATTTGAGACTAGGTCTCTTGGGACAGATGCCTGAATACCAAAGCTAGGGTACAGATTAGGGCCTAATGTCATGTCAGTTTCAATCTTTTCTCTCTGGGGCCATCTACCTGGGTGTCTGATGGGAGGTCAGTGTTCAAAGTGTGTCAGACTGTGCATTGTTATCCAGAGCATCCTACTAAATTGAGATGGCCTCAGGGAACTTGCAGGTTTCTCCTATTTTGAGGTTTCTTGAAGCTCTAAAGGGCACAGATTCCTTCTGAGGGCAGGCATAGCCCGGTGGTGTGGCTATGGAATACTCAGGCTGGAGGATTTGTGGGGCAGGACTCCAGGAACAGAAGTCTGAAAACACCAACTAGGGTTAGGATTAGGGCTGATGGTACGGCAGGCACAATATGCAGTCGCTGAAGCAAGGTCCTCAGGATATGAAATGAGGGCAAGTATGAGGCAGAAGCTCAGGCTTTTGCTTCTGGTTTTTGTGCCTATGATTGAGGTGGAATATAAGGGTGGCCTCATAGGGCCATGGAAGTTTCTCCCTCTTTGGGGATTTTGCAAAGCACCAAATACCATGGTGTCATTGTGGGGGAAAGGAGGAATCCTGTTTTCTTATTCAGAAGTCCCCATAAGGAGAGTTTCGAGAGCAGGACTCTGTGTATGGGTGCCTGGAAACACAACCTTGGGTTAGGTTTTGGGCCTTGGGTCACGGCAGGCCTGATATGCAGGCTCTAGGTCAAGCTACAAAAGGGTCTTCATTGAAAATGTAGCTCAGGCACAGAGTCACAAGGCGGGCTTGTGCCCAGGGCAGCCCTCAATAGTGGGTGGTGCCTCAAGGGCCATGCAGGTTTCTCCTACTCTGAGGGTTTTACACACATCACAATAACAACGTATCTTGCTGCAGGGCAGGTGGACTTCTATTTTGTGGATCATGTTCCCCCATATGCGGGTTTTTGTGAATAGGCCTCTGGGGACAGATGCTTATAAACCCAGGTTGCATAGAGATGATGACCTAGGGGCATGGCAGTTCGGATCTCGTGGATAGGTGGCCAGCTACCTGGATGGCTGACAGGAGGCTGGGGATCAGTGTGGGGCAAAAAGAGCATTAGTTCACTGGGTGGCCTATGAAATTTTAGTGCCCTCTATGGCCGAACAGGTTGATCCTCATTTAGGGATTTTGTGCAGTCCCATAGGATACCTTTGTCTTCCTAAAGGCAAGCAGAGTGCTGTGTTGGGGCTCCAGAATTCCCAATCTGTAGGGCTTCTGCACCAGGACTCTGGAGACAGAAGACTGACAACAAAAGCTAGGTTTAGGGTTAGGGCCTAGGGCACGGCAGACCCGATCTGCAGAGGCTGAGGCGAGATGACCAGCATCTGAAATAAGGGTGAGTGTCAGACATCTGCTCAGTCTGGTGTTTCTGTCCATAAGGACTGCCTGATGTAGGCGTGCCCTAATGAGGCCATTGAGGTTTTCACAATATGAGGGCTGGACACAGCTCCAAAAACCAAGGTTTCCTTCTTCAGGACAGGATGAGTGCTCTTTGATGGCTCAAAGGTCCCATGTATGGAAATATTCAATAGCAACCTTTACATATGGATGCCTGAAAACCACACGTAAGTTTCCCATTGGAACCGAGGGACAGGTCAGGTCCTATCTGCTGGATATGTGGCAAGATGTCTGGGTGGCTGATGGGAGGTCTCACCTCAGGCTGTATCAGACAGGGCATTAGAGCACAGGGTGGCCTATGAAATTGGGTGCTGTTGAGGGCATACAGATTGATCCTCATTTGGAGTTTTTTTGGCAACCCCATAGGGCACTTTTTTCTTCTGGTGGGCAGGCAGAGTGCTGCTTTGTGGCTCCAGAATTCCCAGTCTGGAGGGCTTGTGGGCCAGGAGTGTGAGGATGGAAGTCTGAAAACAAAATCTAGGGTAAGGTTTAAGGCCTAGGACGTGGCAGGGACAATCTGCAGAGGCTGAATCGATATCTCCAGCATCTGAAGTAAGGGCGAGTACCAGACATTTGCTCAGGCTACAGTTTGTGTCCATGATGGATGCCTAATGGAGGGGGCGGCCTCATGAGGCCATGGAGGCTTTCCCACTCTGAGGGTTGTGAGGTGCTCCAAACAGCAAGGTTTCCTTCTACAGGACAGGGGCTGTCCTGTTTAATGGCTCAAGGGTCCCCCATAGGGAAAAATCTGAGGGCAAGGCTCTACGTATGGATACCTATGGACACCATCTCGTGTTTCCAATGGCCCCTAGAAACAAGGTAGCTTCGATTTGCTGGCTCTGGGACGAGCTACCAAGGGGATGGGTTGAAATGGAATCTCATGCTGGTGTCACAATGCTGGTTTGTGTCCAGGGAGACCTTGGAATGTGGCAGTGCCTCAGTGACCATGTATGATTCTCCAGCCCTGAGGACTGGACACAGTACCAAATAGCAAGGTTCCCTTCTGGGGACAGGAGATGTTCTGTTTTGTGGCTCAGGGAACCCCATATGTTGGTATTCGAGACCAGGTCACAGGGACCAATGACTGAAAATGTAAGCTAGGGTTCATATTAGGGCCTAAGGTCATGTCAGGTTCTATCTTCTGTTCTGGGGCCATCTAGCTGGGGTCTGTCTGGATGTCCATGCAGAGGGTGTGTCAGACTGCACATTTTTCTTCAGGGCAGCCTATGAAATTGGGGTGCCTTAGGGGCCTTGCAGGTTTCTCCTAATCTGGAGGATTTTGGCAACTCTAAAGGGCACTGTTTACTTCAAGGGGCAGGAACACTCCTGTGGTTTGGCTCTGGAGGCACAAAACTGGAGGGTGTGTGGGCCAGGTCTCTGGGGACAGAAGTTTGAAAACACAAACTCGGGTTAGGGTTAGGGCCAAGGTATGGCAGACCTAAACTGCAGACCCTGTGGACGGCTCCTTGGGATCTGAATTTAGGGCGATTGTGAGGCGATAGCTCAGGCTTTTGTCTCTGGATTTTGTCTAGGTTAGCCCCGGAATTTAGGGTTGGCATCATGGGTCCTTGGAAGTTCTCCCTCTCTGGGATTTTGCCTGGCTCCCAATAGTTTGGTGTCATTCTGGAGGAAGGGAGGAGTCCTGCTTACTGCCTCAGGGGTCCCTCGAAAAGAGGGATTCCAGAACAGGGCCCTGGGTACAGGCGCCTGGAAAACCAAATCCTGGGGTCAGGATTTGGGCCTAGGGGCATGGCAAGCCTGATATGTGGGGTTTTGGTGCAATTCCGGAGGGGATTTATTTGGAAACAGGGCTCAGGCTGAGGGTCCCAATGTGTGTTGGTGCCCAAGGCGGCCCTCCAGTTTGGGCGTGGCCTCATGGGATATGAAGGTTTATCCTACTCTGAGGGTTAGACACCCATCCGAACAGCAATGTTTGCTCCCACGGGGAAAGAGGAGTTCTGTATTGTGAATCAGTTTCCCCCATATGCAGGGATTTGAGAAAAGGTCTGGGGAATGATGCCTGAAAACCCATGTTGTGTAGATATGATGGCCTAGGGCCATGGCAGGTTCAATGTGCTGGATATGTGGCCAGCTGTCTGGGTGGATGACGGGAGGTCTGGGCTCAGGCTGTGTCAGACAGAGCGTTAGTGCTCAGGGCTTCCTAGGAAATTGGAGTGCAGTCCAGGGCGGTGCAGGTTGATTCTCATTTGGGGTCTTTGGGCAGCCCCATAGGATAGTTTTTCCTTCTGTTGAACAGGCAGATTGCTGTGTTGTGGCTCCAAAATTCCCAATCTGGAGGGCTTGCAGGCCAGAAGTGTGAGAAGAGAAGTCTGAAAACACAAGTTGTGTTAGGTGTAGGGCTGAGGGCCCGGCAGGCCCACTCTGCAGAAGCTGAATTGAGATCTCCAGCATCAGAATTAAGGGAGAGTGTCAGACATTCACTCAGGCTAGAGTCTGTGTCCATGATGGCCGCCTAATGGAGGGGCAGCCTCATCAGGCCATGGAGGCTTTCCCACTCTGGAGGTTGTGAGGTGTTCCAAACAGCAAGGTTTCCTTTGCAGGACAGGGGTGTATCCTGTTTGATGTCTCAAGGGTCCCCCATACAGAAAGATCTTAGAACAAGAATCTACATATGGATGCCTGGAGACTCACCTCACATTCTCAATGGTGCCCTGGAACAAGGCAGGTTTGGTCTGCTGGCTCTGGGGCGAGCTACCAAGGAGGCTGACTTGAAATGGAGTCTCATGCTGATGAGTCACAATGCTGTTTTTTGTCCAGGGCGACCTTGGAATATGGCGGTGGCTCAGGGCCCTGCAGGATTCTCCAGCCCTGAGGATTGGACACAGCTCCAAATAGCAAGGTTACATTCTGGGGACAGGAGGTGTTCTGTTTTGTGCCTCTGGGAACCCAATATGTTGGTATTCGAGGCCAGGCCTCTGGGGACTGGCCTCTAGGTTTCGGATACCTGAAACCTAAGCTAGGGTTCATATTAGGGACTAGGGGGATGTCAGGTTCAACCTTCTGTCTCTGAGGTAATCTACCTGGGTGTCGGACTGGAAGTCAATGCACAGAGTGTGTCAGACTACACATTTTTCATCAGGGCAGCCTACAATATTGGGATGGCCTAGCGCCTTGCAGTTTTCTCCTAATCTGGATGGTTTGGGCAACTCTAAAGGGCATAGTTTCCTTCGTGCAGGCAAGTACAGTCCTGCGCTGTGGCTCCAGAGGCCCCACTATCCAGGTTTTGTGGTCCAGGGCTCTGGGAACAGAAGTCTGCAAACACAAACATGGGTTAGGGTTAGGGCTGAGAGTGTGGAAGGTACGATCTGCAGCCCCTGAGGGGAACTCATCATGATCTGAAATTAGGGTGAGTGGAAGGCAGTGTCTCTGGATTGTGTGTCTAGGATGGCCGCAGAAGGTAGGGGTGACCTCGTGGGGTCATGGGAGATTCTACCTCTCTGGGGATTCTGCCCAGATCCCAATAGTTAAGTGTCATTTTGGGGGAAGTGGGGAGTCCAGTTTTCTCTCTCAGAGGTCCTCCAAAAAGAGGGATTCCACAGCAGAGCTCTGGTACCAGCGCCTGGAATACCGCAGGTGGGGTCAAGATTTGGGCCAGGGGGCACTGCATGCCAGATATGCGGGCTTTTGGTTAAACCCCCGAGGGGATTTATTTCAAAGTGTGGCTCAGGCTGAGGGTCACAATGCATGTCTGTGCCCAAAGCAGCCCTCAAGAGTGGGCGTGGCCTCATGGGACATGTAGGTTTCTCATACTCTGAAAGTTTGACACCCATCCCAAGAGTAAGGTTTCCTGCCACGGGGAAGGAGGAGTTCTGTTTTGTGCATCAGTTTCCCCCATATTCAGGGATTTGAGATAAGGTCTGGGACAGATTCCTACAAATGCAGTTTGGGTAGAAATGACGGCCTAGGGCCATGGCATGTCCGATCTGCTGGATATGTTGCCAGCTATCTGACTGGTTGACAGAAGGTCGGGGCCATGGCATTAGAAAACTCTGTGGCCCCATGAGGCCACCCACACCTTCAGCGGAAATCATGGACTCAAACTCCAGCCTGAGCAACCTCCTGACTATCAGCTTAACCTAAGATTCCTGGGAGTTCGCCTCAGCTTCTGTAGATTGGGACTGCCATGACCTAGGCCCTAACTCTAACCCTGGCTTGGGTTTTCAGTCTTCTGTCCCAAAGGTCCTGGCCCATAAGCTCTCCACATAGGGAACTGAGGATCCACACCATGGGACACTGCCTAACCTACAGAAGGAACCATGCTCAATGGAGCTGCACAAAACCCCAAGATTAGGAGAAACATTCACAGCCAACGAGGCCACACCCTTTTGATGGAACCCGACTCTGGACACTAATGCACATTCTGTCTCTCAGTCTGAGCAGCGACCTCCAGTCAGCCACCCATGTAGCTGCCCCCAGAGTCGGCATATTGGACCTGCCATGCCCCTAGTCCCTAATGCTAAACCTAGGTTGGGGTTTTCAGCATCCATACCCAGAGCCCTCCTCTCAAATTACTCATATGGGGATATCTGTGCCATACAACTGGACTCCAAATCTTCCCCAGAATGAAATCATACTATTTGGAGCTGCACAAATCCCCCAGTGTGGGAGAAACCTCCGTGGCCCCAGGAGGCCACACACGCATTCAATAGCCCTAATAGACACAAATTTTAGTCTCTTCTGAGCGAATGCCTGACACTCACCCGACCTTTATATTCTGGGGAGCTCGCCTCAGAATCTGCAGATCAGGGATCCATGCCCTGCACCGTAACCGTGCACTGAACTTAGGTTTTCAGAATTCCATCCCTTGAGTCCTGGAACACAAACACTCCAGATTGGGGACTCTGGAGCCACCACCGGGGCTTGCCCTGCCCAGAAGAAGGAAGCAAAGCCCCCCAAAAAACCCATAGACCAGGGCAAACATGCATGCCCCACGATGCCACCCACTTTCGTTCTCTACCCTGGACACTAATATGCTGTCTGATACAACCTGAGTCCCGTCCTCCAATCAGCGACAAAGACAGCTGGCCCCAAAGCCAACAGATCGGACCTTCCATGCCCATAGGCCCAAATCCTAACCTGGTTGTGGTTTAAGGCATCGATACCCAGAGCTCTTTCCTCTAATACCTCTGCACGGGGACCCCTCAGGCACAAAACAGAAATCTTCCTGGCTGCTGGAAGTAAACCTTGCTTTTGCATCTCTGTAAACCCTCAAGATTGGAAGAAACCTGTGTTGCCCACTGAGGCCACGCCCACTTTTGCAGATCCCTCTGGACACAAACACCCATTATGACCCTTAGAGTGAGATCCATTTTCAACAGAGCCATATGGGTAGCTCATTCAAGATCCAGGATATAAGGCCTGCCATGCCTCTTGTAATAACCCTAAATGTAGGTTGGGGTTTTAGGCATCTATTCCCAGAGCCCTGCTCTCAAGTCCCTCCATACGGGGAACTACTAAGCCATAAAACAGGATAACACCTATCACCCAGAATACACCAAAGTATTTGGAACTGTACAAAAACCCCAGACCAGGAGCAAACTCCATGGCCCCATGAGGCCACCCACACACTCGGTGGATCGCATGGACAAAAAATCCAACTGGAGTGACCTAACACTCACCTTAACCTCAGATCTCCAGGAGATCACCTCAGCGACTATAGATTGGGCCTCCCACGCCCTAGGCCCTAACTCTAACCCTGGCTTGGGATTTCAAGTCTTCAGTCCCAAGGGTCCTGGCCCAGAAGCGCTCCAGAGAAAGATCTGTGGAGCCACACCATGGGATCTGCCTAACCTACAGAGGAAATCGTGCTCAATGGAGCTGCACAAAATCCCAAGATTAGGAGAAACATGAAGGTCAATGAGGCCACCCCCATTTATGGAACCTGACCCTGGACCCTAATGCATATTCTGTCCCACAGCGTGAGCCCCATCCTCCAGTCAGCCACCTAAGTAGCTTGCCACAGAGTCAGCAGATCGTTCTGCCATGACCCTTGTCCCTAATGCTAACCCTAGTTTGGATTTTCAGTCATCCATACCCAGAGCCCTGATCTCAATTCCTTCCATATGGGGATCCCTGAGCCATACAACAGGACTCCACCTCTCCCCGAGAATGAAACAATGCTTTTTGGAGCTGTGCAAAACCCCCAGAGGAGGAGAAACCTCCATGGCCCCAGGAGGCCACCCACACATTCAACAGCCTTAGTGGACCCAAACTGTAGTCTGGTCTGAGCGAATGCCTGACACCCGCCCTAACTTCAGAGACTGGGAGTTTGCCTCAGCATCTGCAGATAGTGGATTCATGACTAGACCCTAACCATACACTGAGCTTGGGTTTTTAGAATTCCATTTCTTGAGTCCTAGAGTGCAAGCCCTCCAGATTGGGGACTCCAGGGTCACACCACAGGACTCTCCATGCTCTCCAGAAGGAAACCATGCCCTATGGAGCAGCACAAAATCCCTAGATCAGGGGAAACGTGCACTGCCCACGATGCCACCACAGCTTCGTACACTACCATGGACACTAATATGCAGTCTGACACAATCTGTGTCCCGTTCTCTGATCAGCCACTGGGACAGATGGCTCCAGAGCCAGCAGATCAGACCTGTCATGCCGCTGTGAGTATTCCTAACACTAGGTTGGGTTTTCAGGCATCCACACCCAGCGTCCTCCTCTTGAATCCCTCCACTCGGGGGACTTCTGAGCAACAAATATCGCCTCCTGTCCCCCAGAAGAAAACCGTGCTTTTTGGAGCTATGTAAAACCCTCAGATCTGGAAGAAAACTGTGTTCCCCTGAGGCCACGCCCACTTTTGCAGGCTGCCCTGGACACAAACACCCATTGTGACCCTTAGCCTGAGCCCCATTTTAAACAAAGCCCAATGGTTAGCTCACCCCAGAGGCAGGATATAAGGACTGACATGACACTAGAACCTAACTGTTATTGTAGCTTGGGTATTCAGGCATCCATACGTGGAAACCTGCTCTCAAATCCCTCCATAAGGGGGACCCCTGAGGGATAGAACTGGACAACACCTATCCCCAGAATACACCAAACTGTTCAGAACTGCACACAAAACAGAGCTAGAGAAACCTCCAAGGCCACATGAGGCCACCCCACATTCGGGAGATCACATGGACACAAACTCCAGCCTGAGCGACCTCCTGACCTTTGCCTTAACGTCGATTCTCGGGGAGCTCACCTCAGGGTCTGTACATTGGGCCTGCCATGCCCTAGGCCTAAACCCTAGACCTTGCTTAGATTTTCAGACTTCTGTCCTCAGAGTCCTTATCCACAAGCCAGAATTGGCAGGTTGGACTTGATTATGTCCCTAGGCACTATTTCTAATCCTATGTTGTGTTTTTAGGCATCCATCCCCAGAGACTGGCTCATGAATCCCTCCAAATGGGGTACGTTACAGCCATACAAGGAGACTCCACCTGTCCCCCAGAATGAAACCTTGCTATTAGGCATTGCACAGATCCCCCAATGCAGGAGAAACCTCCATTTCCACAGGAGGCCACCTCAACTTCCTGTGGCCCTAGTGGTCACAAATGGTAGTCTGAGCGAATGCCTGACATTTGCCCTAAGCTCAGATCCTGAGGAGCTCAACTCAGCATCTGCAGACCTGGCCTGCCATGCCCTAGGTCATTTCCCAAACCCTAGCTTGGGTTTTCACACTTGTTTCCCAGAGTCCTGGATCACAAGCCTTCCAGACTGGGGACTCAGTAGCCATACCACAGGACCCTCCCTGCCCTCCAGAACAAAACTGTGCCCTATGGCGCTGCACAAAACCCCTCAGATTAGGAGAAACATGCTTGGCCTCTGAGTCCACCCCCATTTAAGAAGCCCTCCCTGGACGCTAATACACATTCTGTCACTCATCCCGGGACAGGACGTCCACTCTTCCACCCACATAGCTAGCTCAAGAGCCAGGGAGATCAGACCTACCCTGCCCTGAGTCCCTAATTCTCACCCTAGCTTGTATTTTCAGTTATCTGTCCCCAGTGGTCCACTTTCAAATCCCTCCATAAGGGAGAGCCCTGACAGGAAAATAGGACATCTCTTGCCCTCCTAAAGGAATTCTTGTGGTTTGGAGCTGTGTAAAATTCTAAGAGTAAGAGACATCTGCATGGCCCAGGCCTCCCCCAATTTTGGAGGACCCACTGGACACAAGCCAATTTGTGAGCCTCAGCCTGAGCTGCCTTTACAACTCATTCCCCTAGGTAGCTTGCCCCAGAGACAGCTGATAGGGCATGCCATGTCCCTAGGCCCTAATCCTAACCCTAGATTGGGTTTTCAGAAATCCATACCCAGCCTTGGTTCAAATCCCTCCATATTGGTGACCTCCTGAGCCATAATATAGGACTCCTCCTGTCCCGCAGAATAAAACCTCGTTAATTGGAACTGCGAAAAATCACCATGGCTGTAGTAACCTCCATGGGCATCTGAGGCCACTCCCATATTTGGCAGAACTCATGGACACAAAGTCCAGCCTGAGTGAACACCTGACACTCGTCCTAAATTCACAATCCATGGAGCTTGCCTCACCATCTGCAGGTCGAGGCAACCATGCCCTAGGCCCTAACCCTAAACCTAGCTTGGGTATTCAGTCTTCCGTCCCAAGAGTCCTGGCCCACAAATACTCCAGATACAGAACTCAGCAACCACACAATATGATTCGGCCTGCCCTCCAGAAGGAAACTGTGCCCTATGAAGCTGCACAAAGCCCCAAGATTACAGAAAAGGGCATGGCCCCTGATGCCACCTCAATTTTGTACCCCACGGTGGACACTAATTCCCAGTCTGACACAACCCGAGTCCTGTTCTCCAATCAGCCACTGGGACAGCTGGCGCCAAAACTAGCAGATCAGACCTGCCATGCCTCTAGACCCTAATCCTAACCCTAGCTTGGGTTGTCAGGCATCCATACCCAGTACCCTGTTCGTGAATCCCTTCTTGTGGTGGACACAAGAGCCATAAAACTGGACTCCTCCTGTCAGGTAAAATAACTCTTGCTAATTGGAGCTGTGAAAACTGGCAGGGCGATAGATACCTCCATGGCCACATGAGGCATCCCCCATATTTGGTAGAATGCATGGACACAAACTTCTGCCTGAGCCAACGCCTGACACTCAGCCTAAATTTACATCCCAGGGAGCTTGCCTCAGTGTCTGCAGATCTGGCTGGCCATGCCTTAGGCCTTAACCCTAACACTAGCTTGTGTTTTTAGACTTCTGTTCCAAGAGTAATGGCCCACATGCCCTCCAGATAGAGAACTCTGGAACAACAGCCCAGTCAGTACTCTGCTTGCCTGTCAGCGGAAGCCATGCTCTAGGGAGCCACAAAAAAACCCAAGATTATGAGAATTCTGCATGGCCAAAGAGGCCACCCCCAATTTTGGAACCTGTGTCAGGACAGTGATACACATTCTGTCCCTCAGCCTGAGCCCCGACGTCCAGTCAGCCACCCATGTATCTGGCCCCAAAGTCAGCAGGTCAGACCTGATGTGACCCTAGTCCCTAACACAAACCCTAGCTTGGGTTTTCAGAAATCCATACCCAGATCTCTGCTCTTGTATCCCTCCATAAGGGGGACCCCTGAGCCATAAAACAGGACACCACCTATACACCAGAATAAATCAAATTATTTGGAACTGTGCAAAAATCCCAGAGCTTTTGAAAACTCCATGGCCCCATGAGACCACCCCCAAAATCGATGGTTCTCACGAACACAAGTTGCAGGTTGAGTGACCCTTTTACATCTTGCCTTAACCTCAGATCCTAAGGAGCTCCCCTCAGCATCTGTAGATTGGGCCTGCAATGCCCTAGGCCCTAACTCTAGCTTTAGCTTGGGATTGCATACTTCTATCCTCAGAGTCCTGATCCACAAGCCCTCCAGATAGGGAACACTGGAGTCACAACACAGGACTCCGCCTGCCCTCCAGGAGGAAAACGTGCCCTATGGAGCTGCATGAAATCCCAGATTATGAGAAAGCTGCACGCGACCCCAAGACACCCTCATTTACGAAAGCCAGCACTATACACTAAAACAATTCTGTTCCTCAACCTGAGTCCTGCCTCCAGACAGACACCCATGTAGCTGGTGCCAAGGCCACAGATTGAACCTGCCATGCCCCTAGGACCTAACCCTAACCCTAGCTTAATTTTCAGGCATCCATGTCCAGAGGCATGCTCTTAAATCCCTCCATATGGGGGACCCTAGAGCCAAACAACAGCACTCCAACTGTCTTCCAGAATGAAACCTTGCTATTTGGAACTGTGCAACACCCTAGAGTGGCAGAAACCTCCATGTCCTCAGGAGGCCACCTCAAAATACGGTGGCCCTAGCGGTCACAAATTGTAGTCTGAGTGATTGTATTTTCAGTTATCTGTCTCCTGTGGTCCACTTTCAAATCCCTCCATATGGGAGTGAATGGCTGACACTCACCCTAACTTCACATCCTGGGGTGCTCTCCCCAGCGTCTTCAGATTGGGCCTGCCGTGCCCTGGGGCCTAACCTTAACCTCAAATCGGATTTTCAGACTTCTTTCCCCAGAGCCCTGTCCAACAAGCCTTCCAGACTGGGGACTCAGCAGCCATAACCACAGGACTCTTCCTGCCCTTCAGAAGTAAACCGTGCCCTATGGAACTTCACAAAATCCCCTGATTAGGAGAAATATGCACAACTGAGGCCACTCCCATTTACAGAAGCCAGTCTTGGACACTAATAAACATTCTGTCATTCATCCTGAGCCCCGTTCTCCACTCTGCCACCCACATAGCTGGCCCAAGAGCCAGCAGATCAGACCTACCCTGCCCCTAGGCCCTCATTCTCACCCTAGACTGTGTTTTCAGTCATCTGTCCCCAGTGGCCTGGTCTCGAATCCCCCCATATGGGAGATCCCTGAGTCAGAAAACGGAACTCCTCTTGTCCTCCAAAAAGGATTTCTAGATGTTTGGGGCTGTGTAAAACCCTGAGAGTAGGAGACACCAGCATGGCCAAGGCCACACCCTCTTTCTGAGGACTCACTGGACACCAACTTGCATTGTAACCCTCACCCTGTGCTCCATTTACAACTGAGTCCCCCAGGTAGCTCTCCCCAGAGACAGCTGATTGGGCATGCCATGCGCTTAGGACCTAATCCTAACCCTAGGTTGGGTTTTCAGGAATCCATACCAAGAGCCTTGGCTCAAATTCCTCCATGTGGGTGACCCTTGAGCCATAAAACAGGACTCCTCCTGTCCTGTAGAATAAAACCTTACTAATTGGAGGTGCTCAAAATCTCCAGGGCTTTAGTGACCTCCAAGGCCGTATTAGGCTACCCCCATATTTGGCAGAACTCATGGACACAAGCTCCAGCCTGAGCAAATGCCCGATGCTCGCAATAAACTCACATCCCAGGGAGCTTGCCTCAACTTCTGCAGATTGGGCTGGCCATGCCCTAGGCCCCAAACTTAACACTAGCTTGGGTTTTCAGACTTCCGTCCCAAGAGTCCTGGCCCACAAGCCCTCCAAATAGAAAACTCCAGAACCATACCATAGGACTCTGCCTGCCCTCCAGAAGGAAACCATACTCTATGGAGCTGCACAAAATCCCCAGTTAGGAGAAAACTGCATGGCCAACGAGGCCACCCCCATTTAAGGAACCTGTCCTTGGACACTAATATGCATTCTGTCCCTCAGCCTGAGCCCCAACCTCCAGTCAGCTACCCATGTAGCTAGTCTGAGAGTCAGCAGATCAGACCTGCCATGCCCCTAGTCCCTAATGCAAACTCTAGGTTGGATTTTCAGGCATCCATTCCCAGAGCCTGAGCAAGCTCGTTAATCCCTCCATTTCGGGGACCCTGAGATACAAAACAGGACTCCACCAGTCCCCCATAATGAAATCTTGCTTTTTGGAAGTGCCCAAAACCCCCTGAGCAGGAGAAACCTCCATGTCCTCAGGAGGCTACGTCCACATATGGTGGCCCTAGTGTCCATAAATTCTAGTCTGAGCGAAATCCCTAGCATCCCTCAGATACTGGGGAGGTCACCTCAGCATCTTCAGATAGGGCCTGCCATGCCCTAGGCCCTAGCCCACACCCTAACTTGGATTTTCAGACATCTTTCCCCAGAGTCCTGGCCCACAAGCCTTCCAGGTTGGGGACTCAGGACTAACACCACAGGCCTCTCTCTGCCCTCCAGAAGGAAACCATGCCCTATGAATTGCACAACCCCTCCAGATTAGGAGAAACATGGACTGCCCCCGATGCTACCCCACTTTTGTACTCAAACCTGGACTTTAATGCACAGTTTGACACAACCTGAGTCCTGTCCTCCAATCAGCCACCATGACAACTGGCCCCATAGTCAGCAGATCGGATATGCCATGCCACTAGGCCCTTATCCTAACCCTAGGTTAGTTTTTCAGACATCCGTACCGAGCCCTGATCTCATAAAACCTAATGGAACCACCTACAAAATGCCCTGAGGCATCGGGGAGAGGTTGCCAGCAATGTTTGCAACACGTGAAAAAGCCATCCCCCTGGGGATTCTGGAAGCCAGAGCCCCTTAATGTTGGCAAACAGCGAGAGTACATCTTTCTGTATCAGATGTCTCCAGCCAAGTAAATCTGGCAGTGGACTACATGAGAATGTGGGTGCCTGGTTGCAGTGTTCCAAATTCTATTAGGGTCTGTGGTCAAGGAAGTGACTTCACTGCAGAGATCACCTACCAAAATCCACCCTGGATTATCACCTACAAAATCAGTGCTCAGGGCTGCTGTCTGCTCATCTCCTTTCTGCATGCAAGGCCACATCTGTACACAGTGACACCAATACACACATCTCCACAGGCCCCCAAGGAAGGGCTGAGTGAAGCCAGGGCCCCACCTGGCTTCAGACACATATCTCTACTTTTACCTGTTTGTGACCCTGGATAAGCCATTATCCCTGTCAGGGGTAGTCTGCATCTTGTCTGTACAATACAGATGATTGTAGCATGGACTTCCTCTACATGTCCACTAGCATATGTGCAATGATATCTATGATATTGGAGGAGTGGTGTCACTTGTAGGAAATACCTCCAAGTACATTTTCCTACTCTTCTCAATTTCTCTGAATCTGCTACTCATCCAACCCCACCTTATAGTCCCTAATGTTGTGTGTAAGTTTGTGTGTGCTTGCGTGTGTGTGTGTGTGTGTGTGTGTGTGTGTGAGAGAGAGAGAGTGAGAGAGAGAGAGAGACAGACAGAGAGCATGCACAGTCGCTCCTGTGGGCAAACATCTGTTCACCAGTGCTCATATTCTGGCTTCCAAGAAGGTGACAGCCCCATCTCCAGAGAGGTGGGCCATACTTTCCCAAGACCTTAAGATTTCTAATTTTCAAAGCAAACCCTAAAGGAGGGATTGGAGCTTTGGCACTTGATGGTCAGAATCCACCCTTACCACTAGAGACTTCATATCCTGTGCTAAGGGCTATTAAATCCTTTTCAATGTGTGTGATCTGGATAGGGGTCAACACAGTGGGTTGTCATGACCTAGGATCCCCCTCAGATAAGAACTTTCTGGAATGCCTCTGGCTTATGATATCAATGCTCTCACTCACCCTGAAACCATCTCCATGTCTGTAGCACCTGCCTTCAATACAACTTTTTGAGAGCCCTCCAGGGAATGTCTAGGGACATCCAGGGCGCCAACTTTGAGGACACTCACAAAGAGCTGGATTCATGACTGATCCAGCCTTCTTACCAGTCTGTGATTCTGGGCAAAGCACTAACCATACAATGGTCTTCACCTTCTCCTCCCAGTGGTTCCCTGAAATCTCATATCCTGTTTAATAATCTTCATGTAACCCTGTCCCTTGGAGTGTGGTCTGGACTTAATGATTCCTTGCATTCCACAGCACATGGCCACATGATCCAAAAGCCCCATCGGACATTTAGCTCTAAAAGCTCATTGCCCATCCCTGTGCCACCTCTGGCCCATGTTCTCTCTCAGACCCTCACCCTGGAGTACAAGCCCCTTTGCTGAACCTTGATACACACACATGGGCTCAGGACCTAGCAAGGAGGGCCAACAACAGACAGAAGAACTCACGCCTTTTGAGATGGACAGAATCCTGCCAACACCCCTACATGAGCTCAGATTCTCAGTGATGCAGGTCCTGTATTGATGTTATCAACAGCCCCAAAGTACTGTGGGGTTCAGGCAGGAGCCCCTAGGTAAGCACTCCTGGATTGCTGTACTTAAAGACTCCTCAGAAAATGTGAGATAGAATGTGAGATTTTTGTTTAAGCCACTGGGTGTGGGGTAATGTGGTCACACGGGACTAAGAGCAGGGAACTGATACTCCCACCCGTCCCAGGCCATGGCCCTCATCCTTTCCTCTCTACTCCCATCTTCAGCTTTCTCCAATCACTCTGGCCTCCTTTCTAGCTCCTTTCTGGGAACATCATATTCTCCTTCCAATCCTCTGCACCATGGTACCCACTCCATTTTAAATAAACTCAGATATGTGCAGGGCTCTCTCCTTCTTTTCCTGCCGCAGGAATTCTCAATGTCATCTCAGCATAACCTTGTCAGACCCCTCACCTGGAGGAGCTCAGGACCCAGTTGTAGTCCCTTGTTCTTTTCTTATGGAGCAAATGTTCTTTTCATTCACCTTTTCAGTTCATGTTTGTCCATCTGCCCCTCTAGACCCTGATCACCTAGAGGGAAAACTGGTTGCCTGAGAATCACTGGCACCACCTGAGTGCTCATGGCTCAGTGACTGAATGAACAGGAGAGAGGATCCAGCCCAGCACCGACCAGCTCTATTGTCCAAGTCCAGTTGATTTGGGTTATGTGTAAGTCTTGTTGCTTTCTTTTGTTTCCTACATAAACTCTGTATTCCATGTGGGGCTCAAAATCATGACCCTGAGATCAAGTACCTTGTGCCCTACTAACTAAGGAAGCCAGGTGCTTCTTTGGTCATTTTCTTTAGGTTCTAGGCTGATAACTATAAAAGTTTCTTGCTGATTTCAACATGTTCTAGTTATATTCCCTTATGTTGAATTGGCAACTAACACCCAAAATTATGGTACCATGTTACCATAGATTTGCCCGCATGACAGTGCTGAATAGATCTTCAGATTGGAGGCTGATCTCCTGCATATGGTCTTTCAGGAGCCCAGAGTCCCTCTACTTTGGGCCTCTCACTCCATGGGTTGTCATGCAACTCTGACGCCATCAGTACAAGGGGAATGTCCCAGAACTAAAGGTGTTCAAGTGGTGAAACTTGTAGGAATCAGACAGAAAGAAACAGAGATTCATGGCACGGACATACTTATCACTTGAATGATGAGAGTCAGATCATTGGATATGACTCAGTTGTTCCACGATGGGGCTTTCAGTGCTGTCACTGAGAATGCCCAAGGGGACAGCAGCGACAGTGCCAATCTATGGTGGTTGCCTCAGTTAGAACAAGAGCCCAGGCTACAACTCGCCCTGCCTCCCACCCAGTATTACACACACACACACACACACACACACACACATGCACACTCACACACACATACACACACAACCCAGAGGGAAAATCAGGGAATTGGGACACAATCCATTATGTGATATTATTTCTTGGAAGAAGGAATGTGTCCTCTTTTCTTCATATTTGAATCATTATTTTACTACATAACCACAGTGTGACTAAAACCTAAAGAACTATTAACTATTACCTGACTCATTAGAAATAAATAGGATGATTTAAGATATGGTTTTAATATTTTTTTTTTATAAAAATCCTACTAGAATAGTTTAAACATAGCCTATGCAGGATAAAGAAAGAATTTAAAGGTGTCTCATGGACCCAAACATTTCCACAGTTTCTGCCATTCAGGCTTTCTTTATGAAAGGGAACACTAACCAAATGATGAAAGTAGTTTATTTTCTGGTTTTCCATGATAATTGTTCTTTCAGGAACATTTGTTGGTAATAAAGTGTTATTTTTATTAAAAAAATGAAAAAAAAAGTTATGTATCATTCTTATGTCCTGTAGCCAGACATAAAAGAACATATTGTAGAATTTCAGGCACATGAAAATCCCAGATGAGGTAAAGTACCAAAGACAGAGAGAAGAGCAGTGGTTGCAGGGACTGGCCTGAGGGAATGAGCAGTGAGCGATCAGTAACCCAGGTTTCTCTGTGATGGAAATGTTCTACTAGTAAATGGTTGTGCAAGACTCTTAATGTACTTAAGGACACCTTGATATAACATTGAAAAGGATCGGAGTAAACGTTTAAGTGGTCACAAATTCTACTTTATTTAATGACCAAAATCTATGAAGCCATTATATAGGTGTATAGAAAACACAAAAAAATTACAAAAAAAGGCAAGGACAGGGAAGGAGAATCCATCCAGCAAGTTCCAGCCAGCATGAAATGCTGCTTGCAGGCTAGCTCTATTTATTCCACTGAAATAGGCGCTGGCTTGAGCCCCTCAGGAACCCCAGGAGCAGGGTCGGGACATGCTGGACCTCCAGGTCAGGAAAAGGGGCTGATAACTCTTCCATCTCAGGAGAGTGAATTATAGCCCTGACGACCACCTATACTGGACCCAACAGTGCAGGTAGCCTCACTGCTCTTGCTGAGAAGTGAGCTCCAGCACTAGGAATTGTATGGGTAAGCTTTGTCTCCGAAGATACATTGGGTGCCACGGTAGGACCTGGGGGAAGTTCCTGAGGTGGTTCAGGATCTTGCTCTGTGCCTAATGCTGTAGCTCCATGAAGAGAAATTATAATCACCATGATTGACATCCCATGTCCCTTCAAAATAAAGGAAACTTTCCCACCATTCAATGCTGTCTGTGTCCAGGAACCAATCCCTGGTTGGTCTCCCTGACTAAAGACCATGGAGACAGGGATCTGAGACTACTCACTCCTCTCTGCCCAGTTGCACTCTACAGAGGCTTGCTCAGTGTGGCCCACCCAGTACCCTCCACTGGCCCACAATGTCCATCCCAGCCCTTCTCACCCCCAGTCTCTGGCTCCGTGGGCTCAAGGTGTTGCAGCTGTGAGAGCAGAGGGTGGGCATGGTGATCCAAATTTGAGCCTGGCCTATTGAGCCCAAGGCTTGCCAGCAGCTGGGAAACACTGGGGGCTGAACAAAATCCTCTGGATATTATTCTTGACATGTGTTCAAGATGGAGAAGGTGGCCCTGGGAAGAGACTGTTAGGCAGAGGAGTCAGAGGACCGGGCAACTGCCCAAACCAATATCTCAGAGAACGTCTTTGGGTCCCTGGGCTTCCAGCTCCTGTCAGAGGTCAGTCCTAGTCCTTCTCCACCTGCGATCTGGCAGTCCTGCCTGAGACAAGCCTGGTCACAGATGACAGGCTGGCAAAACCTGCTATGAGTGTGAGTCCTTGATCAATGGTGTTGGAATTTCTGTCCTTCTTAGGGGAGTTGGACACACTCTTCAGTCTGTCTCCTTGCTGACTTGCTACTTGAATTCAACTGCATGTGACCAAGGAGGGGTGATGTCTGTCCTCTTAATTACCCTCACTGCACACGCCACTGCTGTGTGAAGAGCCGTCCAAAAAGGAAACAATGTGACTCTGTCTCTAGCTAGTCCTTAATAGGACCCTTCCGGTACCTCAAACATAACCTCTTGTGACCATGTGCTGCCCCTTTCACTAAGTGCCATGAGTGGATCTCCTTCCACTGACACTATTCTCCCACAAGGTGTGGAATGTCTGGTCCCTGAGCTCTCACCGGGTCTCCTGAGCACCCTCCGAGCACCCAGTGTCCAGGTTTCGACAGATTGCTGAGTGTGATGGTTCCAACAGCCTCTGTTCTGGGTCCCAGGATTTGGGTAGAGTCAGGGCTGGGAGGGAGCGGGAAGGGGAATGATTCTCTTAGGGGCTAAACCTGTTCCCCAGACCCCTCTTCTCTGGTACAGTGTTCACACCCACAGCTCCCCCGGGCCCCTTCCTTTCTCCAGAGGAAACTCTCAGACCTTTACTCTTAAGGAGGAATCACAGATGAGTGGGATGAAAGTCCAAGAGTCCCTCCAACTCACAGTCCCCTGGCTGCCCTGGGGGAGAGAAAAGACCCTCCTTCATCAGCCAAATCTCACTCACATATTCTGCTGCTCCTAAAATGCACCCATATCTAGAGGAGGGCCGGGGGCAACTAATGAAATATCTGTGGATGTTACCTCTTTTAGTGTCCAGTGTCACTGTCTGACCCCTGACTAGTCTGGAGCCGTGGGATGCTGTCTGCTCTTTGCAGGGTTCACAGTCAGTTCCCATAGGAGCAGGGCGGGGTCTTCTGAGTGCTTGCTGAATGAAAGGGCACCAGCCAGCCCATCACAGATATCTGAATGAGCCTGAGCCCGCTGCTCACACCCAGAGACCACTGCTCTGGTTTCACCTAGGCACAGACCATAGATAGCGTCTCATATCTCCTTTTAAATGTCCAAGCAGGCCAGATCAAGTCCATAGTGATATGAAGGAGAAGGCAGAGGCTTCATCATGACAAGCAGGACAATGATAAATGTGTACAACCACAGGCCCTCTAGCAGACCTTTGCACAGGCCCAGGCACCCGGGTGGCAGTTTCATTTCAACACCCCACTGAGCCCCCAAAATAACTCTGCCCCAGTCAGAAGAGAAAATCGAGGTTTGGGAAGTTTTGGGACATTCTCAAATCTCACAACGAGGCCGTGGCCAAATCCCACTGGGCAGTTAGGGACAAGAAGCTCACCTTGCAAACAGGAGGTCCAGCACCTCTTGGGTGGTGTCAAAGGCTGGGTATGAGCCCAGAAATATGTTGACATAGCTGAAGTTTCCTCCTAGGAAAGTAGGCTCCAGATGTCGGATTTGCTTCTCTAGCAGGTTGCCCCCCTTGGTCCGTAGCACGTGGGTCTCACTCCTCTTCAATGGAGAGCCATTTTCCCCCTGAGTTGAAAGAGAGGAGTTATGAGACAGTGCTATAGCCACCATGAAGGTTAGGGGTTGGAGCACAGACCGAACCCCCAAGATCCCAGTGACTTATGGCAAGAGGTGGAACTTGTGGGTCCACAGTCATAAAAACTATCAGGTGACTGGGTGGTACCTTGGCTGAATTCTAAGAGTCATTGTTTTGGCTCACGTCATTTTCTTCATGTCCTGATATCAACCTCCGCATAGGGTTGCACACTAATGGCAGGGTGTTCATGAAGAATCTGTCTCTCCCTCTGCTCATCCCCATGCTCCCCCTATCTTTCTCAAATCAGTCAATCAACCAATGAATTAATAAATCTTTAACAGAAAAGAAAAAAAAAGTTTCTTGGCATCCATACAAAGATTGAAATAAATGATGATGGAACTTGAGAGTATCTCAGGTTAGACTGTGAGCTGATTATTGATAGCACCTCCCTACATGAATAGCATTGATCCTCTGATTTCTGATAACATATCCCATTCTTGAGATGAGAGCACAGAGACATTTTCTTAGGTGAGACAGCTCAGGAATATTAGGGCATGTAGGATGTTTAGTGCAGCACTGCGAGTTGGCAACAGAAGGGAATCCCATCAAAGTCCTGCATCAGTGAAAGGCTCAATGGATGTGATTAATGACTGGCCTTCTGTAATGTTGTGCAGCACAATGAAGTCCCTGCTTCTGACCCTGGACAAGCCCCAGGGATGTGTTCCCTCACAACCAAAAGGCAGAGCAAGAGTCGTAGTACCATGGGCCCCATGTTCCTTTGGGAAAAGTCTCCCAACTCATCATAATCATGTGTAAGATTTGCAGAAATTGTTGAAGGACTATCAGGCTAATGGGAACACCGGGAAGAACGAGTTCTGAAAATGCATAACAGTGCAAAAGGATTCTGAATGAATGGGATGAGACAGGTTTTAAAGTCTCTTTTCTGATATTCCTACAACTATGTTGACAGTGACACTGCATCTAGCCAAGGCAGGGGCAGGGCCATGGAGGCAAGTTTGTGAGGATATGGGGATGTAGATTCATGTGGGTTAAGGACTCTAGGAGGGATCTCAGGGCACTACTAGGCCGGTTTCTGGGGCCTGGGACCCCTTTTCTGCATTGGGGCCCTGTGGGTGGGTTCTTCCCAACACCTTCACTCACCTTGAGCCAGCATTGGACTCTGTTGTCAGTGTGGGGCACCTTCTAGTCCTTCAAGGTGATAGAGCAGAGGTTCTCATTATTCAGCTCCTGCTCCACCTCCTGTGCAGAGCTTTGTAAAGACTGTGCCTGGCAGCCAGGCAGGAGGCTTCACAGCCCTTTGTAGAGGCCTTTGCTGGTGCTCAGACCCAAGGAAATCCCAACCAAACACACCACTCCCCAGTATGGACACACCTCTGCCAAGGGAGAAACATAACATAGCTTCAGGGCCTTGGATGTGCTCTGGCACAGGTAACATGCAGCTCACAATCCACCTTCCACCCTGCCTACTATGATACTGGTATGATCATAATGGGATTACCAGGTTTTTGACTGTCCTGCAACCTCCTCTAGCTCAGTGTTAGGAACCTTTATACATCATTTTTGGCAGAACATCAAGAGGAGGGGATGGGCTGCCCTGGGATGGATCAGAGGGGTGGCTTGGCCTGGCCTAAGCTCCTTTTTATTACCTTACGCAACCTTCTGCCAAATGCCCTAAGGTGTTGGGGACGAAGTTTGGGCCAATATATGCAGCAAGTGAAAAAGCGATTCTCCTGGGCTTTCTGTGAGCCAGAGCCCAATGCAATAGGCAAACAGCAAAAGAACATCTTTCCATATCAGATGTCTCCAGCCAAATAACTCTGGTACTGGACTACACTAGAATGTGGGCGCCTGGTTATGGGGTTCCAAATTCTGTTGGGGTCTGCGGTCAAGGAAGTGACTTCACTGCCTGAGATCACCTAGCCAACTCCAACCTGGATATCATTACCCACGTAGACAGTGCTCAGGGCTGCCATCTGCTCATCTCTTTTCTGCATGCAAGAAAACATCTGTTACACATGAACACCAAGACACCCCTCTCCACAGACACAGAAGGAAGGGCTAAGTGCAGCCAGGGCTCGACCTGGCTTCAGGCAAAACTCTCCACTCTTATCTTGACTCTGGATATGCCATTACACCTGTCAGGGGTGGTCTGTGTCTTGTCTGTTCAATACCGGTGATTCTAGCATGGGCTACCTCCAGATTTGCACAGGCATATGTAGAATAATATCTATGATATTGGAGGAGTGTTATCACGTGTAGGAAATACCCCCAAGCACATTTTCCTCCTCTTCTCACTTTCTCTGAGTCTGCTACTCATCAGATCCCACCCTACATTCCCTAATGTGTGTGTGTGTGTGTGTGTGTGTGTGTGTGTGTGTGTATGCGCGCGCGCACGAGCACACGCAGTCACTCCTCCAGACACACATCCGTTCATCAGTGCTCACATTCTGGAGTCCCGGATGATGATAGCCCCTCTACAGAGGGGTGGGCCATAATGTCTCAAGACCTTAGGCTTTCTAATTTTCAAAGCAAACCCTAAAGAGGGAATTGGAGCCTTGGGGCTTGATGATCAAAATCCACCCTTACCCCTAGAGACTGCATATTCTGTGCTGAGAGCTATTACGTCCTTTCCAATTTTGTCATGTGGATAGGGGTCCACTCAGTGGGTTGCCATGACCTGGGCTTCCCCTCAGGAAAGAACTCATTGGAGTCTATGACATCAATGCTCACTCTCACCCTGAAAATATCTCCATGTCTGTAGCCCCTGCCTTCAAGCCCCTGTTTTCTTTTGTTTTCTGCATCAACTCTGTGTTCCATATGGGGCTCAAACTCATGACCCTGAGATCAAGTATCATATGCCCTACTGATTGAAGTAGCCAGCTCCTTCTCTTGTCATTTTTTTCTACATTCTGCCTTCAACACAACATAACACAACTTTTCTCCTGAGCCTTCCAGTGAATGACTAGGTGCATCCCCAACTTTGAGGACACTCACAAAAAGCTGGGATCATGCCTGGTTCAGCCATCTTACCAGTCTGTGATTCTGGGCAAGACACTAACCCTGATGGTGTCTTCATCTTCTCCTCCCTGAAATCTCACATATTGTTTAAAGAACTTTGTGTAACCCTTTCTCTTGGAGTGTGATCTGGAGTTAGTGGTTCCTTCCATTCCACAGAACATGGCCACGAGACCCAAAAGCCAGTTCTAAAATTTAGTTCTATAAGCTCATTTTCCACCCCATGCTGCCTCTGACCTGTGTTCTCTCTCAGATCCTGACCCTGGAGTACAAGCCCCTATGTTGAACCTTGACACACGCAGGCAGATGATGTAGCAATGAGGGCCAACAACAGACAGAAGAACTCAGGCCTTTTGAAATGGACAGAATCCTGCCAAAACCCGAAGGGAGCTCAGGTTCTCAGTGAAGCAGGTCCTGCCTTGGTGTTGTCAACAGCCCCGAAGTACTGAGGGGCTCCGGCAGGAGCCGCTAGCTGAGCACTTCCAGATGCCTGATCCTCTGAGACTTTGAGACAGTGTTTGTTGGTTAAGCAACTTCGTGTAGGGTAATGTGGTCACCCAGCACTAGGAGCAGTGTACTGATACTGTCCATCGGCCCCAGGCCTTGACCCTTCTCCTCTTCGTCTCTGCTCCCCTTTTCAGCTTGCTATAATCACCCTTTCCTCCTTTCTAACCCCCACTCCGGGAACATCACATTCTGCTTCCAATCCTCTGTACCATGGTACACTCTGCCAGGCTAAATACACTCAGATGTGGGCAGGGCTCTCTCCTTTTCCTACCACAGGAATTCTCAGTGTCATCTCAGCACAGCCTTGATGGACCCCTCAACTGGAGGAGCTCAGGACCCAGTTGTAATCCCTTGTACTTTTGTTATGGAGCAAATGTTCTTTAAATTCACCTCTTGGTTCATATTTGTCAATCTGCCCCCCTAGACCCTGAGCTCCAACAAACTGGTTGCCTGAGAAGCACTGGCACCACCTGAGTGCTCAGGGCCCAATAGCTGAATGAACTACAGTGGGACCCAGCCCACCACCGACCAGCTCTATTATCCAAGCCCAATTGATTTGGGTCATGTGTAAATCCTGTTGTTTTATTTTGTTTTCTGCATCAACTCTTTGTTCCATGTGGGGCTCAAACTCATGACCCTGAGATCAAGTACCATATGCCCTAATGATTGATGAAGCCATCTCCTTCTCTTGTCATTTTTGCTACATTCTAATGTCATAATTATTGAAGTTTACTTGTTCATTTATATGTGTTGTAGGTATATTATGCTATGCTGAATTAACAAATAACTCCCCAAATTATGGTAGCAAGTTATCATAGATTCCCCCTCTTGAGAGTGCTAAGTGAATCTTCAGATTGGAGACTGAGCTGATTCATGTGGACTTTAGGAACCCAGAGTCCATCCACCATGGGCCTTCTCACTCCCTGGGTTCTCATGCACCTCTGATGCCATCACCACATGGGGAAAGTCCCTGACTTAAAAGTGTTCAGGTGGAAGAACTAATTCCTATTCTCCTGAAACTGTTCCAAAAAATAGCAATAGAAGGAAAACTTCCAAACTCATTTTATGAGGCCAGCATCACCTTGATCCCAAAACCAGACAAGGATCCCAACAAAAAAGAGAACTACAGACCAATATCCTTGATGAACACAGATGCAAAAATTCTCGCCAAAATACTAGCCAATAGGATTCAACAGTACGTTAAAAGGATTATTCACCACGACCAAGTGGGATTTATTCCAGGGCTGCAAGCCTGGTTCAACATCCGCAAATCAATCAATGTGATACAACACATTAATAAAAGAAAGAACAAGAACCATATGATACACTCCATAGATGCTGAAAAAGCATTTGACAAAGTACAGCATCCCTTCCTGATCAAAACTCTTCAAAGTGTAGGGATAGACGGCACATACCTCAATATTATCAAAGCCATCTATGAAAAACCCACCGCAAATATCATTCTCAATGGAGAAAAACTGAAAGCTTTTCCGCTAAGGTCAGGAACACGGCAGGGATGTCCGTTATCACCACTGCTATTCAACATAGTACTAGAAGTCCTAGCCTCAGCAATCAGACAACAAAAGGAAATTAAAGGCATCCAAATCGGCAAAGAAGAAGTCAAACTATCACTCTTCGCAGATGATATGATACCCTATGTGGAAAACCCAAAAGACTCCACTCCAAAACTGCTAGAACTTGTACAGGAATTCAGTAAAGTGTCAGGATATAAAATCAATGCACAGAAATCAGTTGCATTTCTCTACCCCAACAACAAGACAGAAGAAAGAGAAATTAAGGAGTCCATCCCATTTACAATTGCACCCAAAACTATAAGATACCTAGGAATAAACCTAACCAAGGAGGCTAAGAATCTATATACAGAAAAATATAAAGTACTCATGAAAGAAATTGAGGAAGACACAAAGAAATGGAAAAATGTTCCATGCTCCTGGATTGGAAGAATAAATATTGTGAAAATGTCTATGCTACCTAAAGCAATCTACACATTTAATGCAATTCCTATCAAAGTACCATCCATTTTTTTCAATGACATGGAACAAAGAATCCTAAAATTTATATGGAACCAGAAAAGACCTCGAATAGCCAAAGGAATATTGAAAAAGAAAGCCAAAGTTGGTGGCATCACAATTCCGGACTTCAAGCTCTATTACAAAGCTGTCATCATCAAGACAGCATGGTATTGGCACAAAAACAGACACATAGATCAATGGAACAGAATAGAGAGCCCAGAAATAGACCCTCAACTCTATGGTCAACTCATCTTTGACAAAGCAGGAAAGAATGTCCAATGGAACAAAGACAGCCTCTTCAATAAATGGTGTTGGGAAAATTGGACAGCCACATGCAGAAAAATGAAATTGGATCATTTCCTTACACCACACACGAAAATAGACTCAAAATGGATGAAGGATCTCAATGTGAGAAAGGAATCCATCAAAATCCTCGAGGAGAACACAGGCAGCAACCTCTTCGACCTCAGCCGCAGCAACATCTTCCTAAGAACTTCGCCAACGGCAAGGGAAGCACGGGCAAAAATGAACTTTTGGGATTTTATCAAGATCAAAAGCTTTTTGCACAGCAAAGGAAACAGTGAACAAAACCAAAAGACAACTGACAGAATGGGAGAAGATATTTGCAAATGACATATCAGATAAAGGGCTAGTGTCCAAAATCTATAAAAACTTAGCAAACTCAACACCCAAAGAACAAATAATCCAATCAAGAAATGGGCAGAGGACATGAACAGACATTTCTGCAAAGAAGACATCCAGATGGCCAACAGACACATGAAAAAGTGCTCCATATCCCTCGGCATCAGGGAAATACAAATCAAAACCACCATGAGATATCACCTCACACCAGTCAGAATGGCTAAAATTAACAAGTCAGGAAATGACAGATGCTGGCGAGGATGCGGAGAAAGGGGAACCCTCCTACACTGTTGGTGGGAATGCAAGCTGGTGCAACCACTCTGAAAACAGCATGGAGGTTCCTCAAAATGTTGAAAATAGAACTACCCTATGACCCTGCAATTGCACTGCTGGGTATTTACCCTAAAGATACAAACGTAGTGATCCGAAGGGGCACGTGCACCCGAATGTTTATAGCAGCAATGTCGACAATAGCCAAACTATGGAAAGAACCTAGATGTCCATCTGCAGACGAATGGATAAAGAAGATGTGGTATATATACACAATGGAATACTATGCAGCCATCAAAAGAAATGAAATCTTGCCATTTGCGACGACGTGGATGGAACTAGAGGGTATCATGCTTAGCGAAATAAGTCAATCGGAGAAAGACAACTATCATATGATCTCCCTGTTATGAGGGAGAGGAGATGCAACATGGGGGGTTGAGGAGGTAGGAGAAGAGTAAATGAAACAAGATGGTATTGGGAGGGAGACTAACCATAAGTGACTCTTAATCTCACAAAACAAACTGAGGTTTGATGGGGGAGGGGTGTTGGGAGGGCGGGTGGGGTTATGGACATTGGGGAGGGTATGTGCTATGGTGAGTGCTGTGAAGTGTGTAATCATGGCGATTCACAGACCTGTACCCCTGGGGATAAAAATATATGTGTATAAAAAATAAAATAAAATAATAAATAAATGAAATAAAATAAAAAAGAAATGAAAGTGGCAAGCTACCAAAAAAAATTAAAATAGTCAACCAACTGTAAATGATTATTGTATCTTAACAAATAAGATGAAATACAATGTCTTGCTGACAGAAGAAACTTTATATTAGGCATAGAGTGAGAAGTGGAAGTTTGAACTTGTATTGCTACACCAAAGGAAAGAATAAGCGGCAGATAGAAATGCAGAGAGAAAATAGCCTGTTAAGTTTTGGTGATTTAATAGAAATCTTGTGACAGCATTTTAAATTAAGATGGGTAAGGACCAACGTGAGCCACAGGCTAGGCTGTTGTTCGGGATTTGTCTGTAGGGAAAAACACAGCTTCCAGACCTATTAAGGACAGAAATAAGAAAAAAAAAAAAAAAGAAGAAAAGAAAGTTCTTATTTGTGCCTAGAAATTGAATCTGAGGACTGGGAGAATGGTTATACCATACACTTCCTTTTATTCTGCCAGATAAGAGCAATTTAAATGATCGAGTTCAAGGAAGGAACAGATTAAAAGTATACCAATTATTCTTTCTAAGTCATTATAAAAGTAGTTTCCTCTTTCTGGATTTTGTTTTGGACATTTCATTCTAAAACTGAAGCACCTATTACATATTTTGATAGGTCATTAAGAATTTGAACAAAGAAAATCATAAGTACATTTTAAAGTACTCCGATGATGCTCAAGAGACCCGTGGTTTGCAAGAGAGCATCAGGTTTTTGATTTGTTGTTGTTGTTGCTGTTTTAATGTTCAGTTAGCCACTGTGTATTACCTCATTAGTTTCTGATGTAGGGTCCAGTGAGTCATTTGCACGTAATACCCAGTGTTCATCACAACATGTGCCATCCTTAACGACTGTCACCTTATTACCCTATCCTCCCATCCCCCTCCCCTCTGTAACCCTCAGTTTGTTTCCTGGAGTCCAGTGTCTCTCATGGTTTGTCTCCCTCTCGGATTTCTTTTTATTGATGTTAATTAATTCAAGTAACAGTTATTGACAAATATATCTAGAAGTTATTGGTCACTTTGCTGGAGGTGCTTCAATAGTCTACTCTATGGGATTTCATTATCCTGTGGTAGATAAGCATGAAAAATTAAAAATGAATAAATTAATTTCAAAAACTAATTAAGCAAACCAGCCAGTTTTGTGATAGAAAATGATGGGGATAGTGTAGTGGACCATCCAGCAGGATGATCACAGAGGGCCTAAAGAGATATATTTTACTAAGAACTGAATGAAGAGGAGGCAGATGAGTGATAACCAGAAGAACTGCCTTCTTCTTAGGTGGGGGCCACAAATTCAAAGCTTCAAAAGGGAAAAGCTAGGATCTGAATTGTTATTTTGCTGTTGAATTCCCAGTAAATGGAATGGAAATGGAAATTGAAAATATGGAGTACAGGTTAAGTGTGAAGTTAACAAATGATGATATCTTTTTTACATATCGAAAGATTAAATAATGGTGAGTTTGTTATTTGTGGAGAAGTCGTACACATTTAGGAAGCTGGAAGTCATAAATGAATCTTCTGCTTCCTTGAGTTTTGTTATAGTTGGTTTTTCCGTAATGTACTGTTTTTTTGCAAGGTAATAATTTTATTACCTATGGTCAGCAGATAGTTGTTGCTGATATATTATTCTCTCAAAATTTTGGAAAATTTCAATACAAAATACAACTTTATACACCATACAATCACAGGGTCCTTGAGGATCTCCACAGATTTTTAGTGCTGGTTGACTTTCAGCAGGGAAACCTGGTCCCAGCCTTGAAGCTGCAAGAGTTTAAGTTTGCCACTCAAGGTGGCTGGACTTTTCCCAGCCACAAGGATGAGATTCTATTTCCAAAATGAGTGGCCTTCTCTAAAGGGACCGATAAAGCCCCCTGAAAGCAGATTGGAGAAGAGACAGGACAGAGGGGACTGGGGTCAAAAGAGGGAGTCTCTAGTGGGGAGGACTGCACTATAACAGCAGTAGGGAACTCTGAAGAAAGACTTTTTTCTAGTAGTTTCTAGAACTGGAAGAGGGGTCCTGGAAGAACCCTCAAAGGGATCCTGGAGTACCCAAGATGCCAGGGAGGTACATGTCCTGGGTTAACGAAAAGTCCTGGCCAATGCTACCCAGTCCTGGAAGTCGCTGGTCAGGTTGCTGTTCCAGGACAGCCTCAACTAAGACAGCTGGGCCCGCAGGAGAAAGGGAAAAAAAAGATATATTTTGAAAAATACCCCTTTTATCTATATAAGAACAATTCAAAACGCTGATGGAATGTATCATTGAACAAAGGAAATTGACAGAGACTCCATATTCGTGGATAAAAGATTCAATATGGTCAAGATGTCAGTTCCTCAAAATTGGTCTATAGATTCCACACAATCCCTATCAAAATCTCATCAAATTAATTTATGGTTATCAGCAAACTGATTCTAAATTTACTTGAAAGGGCAAAAGTTCAAGAACAGCCAACATAATAATGAAGAAGAAGAACAAAGTCAGAGCACAGGTCAAACATTTCTTCAAGACTTACTATAAAACTCTGTAATCAAGAGAGTGTGGTTATGGGTAAAAGAATAGACAGAGTAATAGGATGGGGTAGAGAGCCCATAGATAGTTCCACAGAAGTACATCAACTGATCCATGAAAGAAAAGATTGATTAACTGGACCTTATTAAAATTAAGAACTTCTTCTCTGCAAAAGACAATGTCAAGAGAATGAGACGACAGGTCACAGACTTGGAGAAAATATTTTCAAAAGACACATCTGATAAATAACCATTATCCAAAATATGCAAAGATCTCTTAAAATGCAATACTAGAAAATGAACAACCCAATTAAAAGTTGGACAAAAGACCTCAACAATAACCTCATCAAAGATTTATAGTTGGCCAGAAAACAGAAGGAAAGATGTTCAACTTCCTCTGACAGCAGGAAATTGTGAGTTTAAAATAAGACGGCACCGCCTACCTGTGAGAATGGACAGAATCCAAAACAGATAATCCGAAATGCTGGAAAGGATACAGAACAACAGAATCTCTCATTCATCGATGGTGGGAATGAAATGGTATAGCCACTTTGGAAGACAGTTTGGTGGATTCTTCTAAAACTAAACATACTCTGACCATATTATCAAGCAACGACAGTCTTTGTAATTACCGGAATGTGTTGAAAACATGTCAACATAAAAACTTGCATGTTAATGCATTTTTGTTCATAATTGCCAAGAACTTGGAATCAACTAAGGTGTCTTTAAGTGGGCGAATACATTAAAGAAAAAAAAAACACACAAAAAAATCCCTTTATTATATCAAATGAAATTCAGTTCTACAAAGAATTTGCTATCAAGACATGAACAGACGTGGAAGAAATTTAAATACTTATTATTAAGTTTAGAAGACAGTATGAAAATTATATGTATGACTCCACCATGACATTCTGTACCAATAAGAATGGTGAAGCAGTTAAAGTATCTGTGTTTGCTAGGGTTTAGATGGGAGGAAAGGATGAATAGACAGAGCAGAGAGGATTTTTAAGGTGACAATGTTCAGTATGATACTATAATGGTAGATACACCTGATTATACATTTATCAAGAGCCAAATGATGTATGACATCATTAGTGAATCTTAAGGTAAACTATTGACTTTGGAAGCTAGTGACATGTTAATCTAGGTTCATTGGTCATAACAAATGTATCTTATCATGCTAGATATGGATAGTGGGAGAGTTTGTGTATTTGTGGAGATGAGGAATACATAGGAATTCTCTGTCGTTTCTACTAAATTTTGCTGTGAACCTAAAACTTATCTTGAAAATACAATTGTTTTATCTTGTTTTATTTTGTATTAGTTTTAAAAAATAAAGAATGTGTATTCTGCTACTTTTGTATGATATGTTCTGTAAATATCTCTTAAATGAATTTCGTCTATATGCAAAAGGATCTTTCTTCCTCTCAGCACTTTGGCTATGTCATGCCATTCTCTCCTGGCCTGGAAAGTTTCTGCTGAAAAATCAGATGATTGTCTCATAGGGCTTCTCTTGTATACAACAAGAGGTTTATCACTTACCATTTTTAAGATACTCTCTTTAACTTTTGAAATTTTGACTAATGTCTTAGTGTGGATCTCTATACCATAATTGGAGCTCTCTCTGCTTCATGGACTTGAATGTCTTTTTTCTTTCCAGATCAAGGAAATGTTCCACAATTATTTCCTCAAATAAGCTTTCTGCCCTGTCTCATTTCCTCTTGGAACCCTTATAGTGGGAATATTATTCCACCTGATCTTGTCCCATAAGCCTCTTAAGCTATCTTCACGTTTTAAAGTCTACTTTCATTGTGTTCTTTTGTTTGGTGAATTATGCTGCCCTATTGTTGAGCTTGCTGATCAGTTGGCTTCATCCAGTCCTTTGTTCTACCTTTCTAATGTACTTTTTAGTTTAGTTGTTGTATTCCTCAGACATCTGATTGGTACTTTCTTATACTTTCTTTCTCTTAGTTGAAGTTCTCACAGTGTTCACCTTGTGAGTTTCTCCTGAGTTTGGAGAGAATCTTCATAACCGTTACTTTGAATTTTTTATCAAGTAGATTAGTTATTTCCATTAATTTTCCCCCTGAGCTTGTGTCTTGTTCTCTCATTTGGAATATAGTCATTTCTCTTTCTGTTTATTTTATCTCACTCTCTGTGTTTGTTTCTGTGTATTATGTGAAACAGGTCCCTCTCCTAGATGCGAGGGAGTGAGTGGCCTTGTGTAGGAGATGAAATACCATTCAAACTTACCTAGCACTTAGTAGTCTCTCGGACCTTTGAGACTGTCTCAGAAGCTTCATTTATTCTTCCTAAGCATTAACTGTTGAGGGTGTAGCAAGGCTTGTAGTGTTCTAAAGGGAAGAATCTCAGTCAACACTTGGCTTCAACCTGACTGGAAGCCAGATCCTTAGGCAACTGCTTTTAGCTTATGTAAACACATATACAGTTCTGTGGAACCACAATCATAGACTCTGCTGATCTTCAGACCAAGAGATCTGGAGGTGTCTTCACCACTTATTTGCAAGAATTGATGTTTCAGAAGAGTGTATGTTCCTTTCTGGGAGGTAAGTCTTTGCTTTGGTGAGTCCAAGGGAGTACACAAAGATGGTGGCTCTCTGCTCACATTCACTGAGAGCACCTCTGAATCCTCCAGATGTGTGGCATACCTGAAGTTTATATCTTCAGATTGAAGATTCAGGAGAAGTAATTTTTTATAGGTAGACTATATTGGCCTTTATGCAGTGCACTGGGTGTGATAGCCTATTCTGAACTGACTTCCTGATTGTAGCAGTTGCATGGGGCCCAGAAATACACACCACTCTGACCTCCAGAGCCAGGCAATTGAGAGGCATCACCTGTGTGGACTGCATTTGCCCATAGCAAGACCTTGGAAAAATGATGACGGTAGGACATATTTGAGGTATTATTGATACAGGAGAAGAGTGCTAGAACAGGGGACATCTACTGCAGAGATGAGTACTAATCTAGGTATGCCTGCAATGTTACTAAGGTTACGTCTTGGGCACCAGCACTACCAAGACAGAAGGAGAAGGCAAAAATGGCACTTACCATTTTCTTCAAAGTTCTACTGGTCCCACCTCTCCAGGAGATACTTCAAAATTAGCAAATGCATCTCCTTCACTTATCATCTGGTCACTTCCCAAACTATTGCCTTTGTGCTGAATCCCAGGACAAATGAGTCCATGCAAAAGTCCCTCAAAAGGGGTATTTCAGGGGCACTTGAGTGGCCGAGTCAGTTAAGCATCTGCTTTGGGATCACCTGCCTTTGGCTCAGGTAGTGATCCTGGGGAATTAAAAGGTAATTTAATTTTAATTAAAATTAAAAGGGAATATCTCAGATCACCGCAGCCCCTCTGGCCATGTGGGTGTAAGCTTATTTGTTTCTAAAGCCAGACTTGTCTTTCCGATGCAAGTCTCAAAGGTTGGGGTGCCTCATGTGGTGCACAAACATCTTGTTTCTTGGAGTGAAGTTTCATTACTGTGATATCCCTCCTTATTGTGTGTCCATGTGCTCAGTTGGGGTTTTAGGCAAGACCTTATCTCTCTCTCTCACACCCAGCTTAATGTGGTCCTTTTATCCCTAGCTGTGGAAGGAGCTATTCATCTAGTTTTATTTCTTTTTCAATGAGAATTATTCCATATGTAGCTATAAATTTGTCCTTGTGAGGAGGTGAGATCGTGTTCTTCCTTTGTGTTCACGCTGGACCTCCCATGGTTATCTGTGAAGTTCAACAACAGAGTGTCAAAGGAGCACTACCTTTTTTTAGGTGTCTCAGCATACTGCAAACTGATTTTTATGAAAGAGACAACCACACAGACTTAGTTGGAGTTAATTTCTGCAAATATTTTTATAAAATCCTCTGATTCTGTGTTTTATCATAAATAAACTGGTTTATAACAGAAGTTAGTACACATTAAATGGAACAACACATTGGGAAGCAGTTATATCTGGCACAAAGTAAGCACTCATATTTCAATTTTTGTTGATATTGATATTATCAATGGATAATGGATATTGATATGATCCAATCTGAAGTAAAATTATAGAATAAAAGGGCAATGTGGGCTTTTAAAAACTATAGCTAATGTCTGGGTGATAGCTTGTAATAAAAAGATGGATTTATTTTTCCCTTATATGATCTTTATTCTCAACTGCAAACACAAAGTACCCCTACACTGAAAGATGATTAACACATCATTCTCAATGGCAGGTGTTGTGTTGCCCCTATAGGGTAGGTCTCAAAATGATTTATCCATTACTACTTTACACATAGTTGAGTAGAAACAAAACAGGAAAGTAAATATCTTGTTACGCCCAAAAGTGTGCTATGTTAAAGGCACATAGAATTCATCAACTTTACAAATGCTTACAGACAAGCTAGTAAATGTGTTCTTCACTTACCACCCACTACTATAATGAAACCTATCCATTAACACGTAAAATAATATATCTAGTTCTGAATGAATTCCTTCTGAAGGAATGGAATAGTATCCTAAGTAAATTAGACTATAATGGGTTTTCAACATATTGAGCCATTAAACCCAAAGAAAAACCACATTCCCACCTGAAAACAATATACCAGGGCTTACAAAAAGTCTTATCCTCTGTAAAACAGATTCTACTTTCTTTTACTACCTCTGAGAAAATGCATAGAGAATGAGAATGTATTAAGGAAAGCAAGGCAAATCATTCAGGTCATAGGTTCACCTTGTGTGAGCTGGTACACTCCTTGAAGTCAAATATTTAAATGTAAACCTTGGCTCAGGGCTTTTCTCACAGGAACTAGATAAACGTATGTCTTTACCAAAAGAGTTTTGGTCTTCTTGAGAGTGTTAATAATGCCCCTCCCTGATCCCTCACCCATCAGAGTTTGGCTGCATACATACAAATGTAAGATTATCTTGTATCTCTCCTACAGACAGAACAGTGGTTTAGCACTTTACCAAAATGTGTGAGTGCCATAGGTACTGTAAATCACTATTTTATATTGCCGTGACCTTGCAAGTTATAAAGTAATGTTAAGCTCAGAGATAGCAGTTACATAAGTCCTTCTCATCTGCAGAGTGTTGACATGTGTTACCTCACTTATCTATATGTCACTAGTAGTCAAAACCTCCATAAAGTTCTCCAGATTTTAAAAAATAAAATGCAGTCAATTATTGATGTCTCACTATTGTATCAGCTCCATTCAAACATTATTAATATGAATTTGCTCAGTGCTGGAAATAATTTATTGGTAGGTTATGTTATTATGATAATGATAACTGGGATCATATAATGATGATCTTGATTATCATAAGAATGGTAATGCTGATTGTAGCATTTTAAGGATGATTTCCATGTGTTGTGTTCTCCTCATACATACCAGGATCTATTTCTGAAATCTCGAGTTTGTTTTCACTGCTTTACTTTCCATTTCCAAGGCCAGTGATGCCTTCCAGAGTCTATATAATATGTTGTGATAACTGATAAGAAAGTTTTTGTTCATTATTCTTTTCCAAAATTTTCTCAGTGATTCTTAGGCATTTTTATAATGGAAACTATAAGGTCCCTTACTTGTCAGTTCTTCTCAAACTCCTTTCCTGCCCAGAAGTTCAGCTCTATTGCAATTCTATGAGGATGACATTAACATGTACTCATTAATTTTGGAACAACTGACCTATTAATGGTATTAACATTCCTATTCAAGACTATGATATGGTTTTAATTGGTTCATTTTCTTTTATGTTTTTCAATGAGATATTATACATGTAAATCCTGTCCCTTAACTATTAAATGTATTCACATAGATTTTACAGTTTCTGTCGCTGGACACACTCACTGGACACAAGCTGATTTGTGAACCTCAGCCTGAGCTGTGTTTACAATTCAGTCCCCAAGGTAGCTCCCCCAAGAGACAGCTGATTGGGCATGCAATGCCCTAGGCCCTTATCCGAACCCAAGATTGGGTTTTCAGGAATTCATACCGGGAGCCTTGGCTCAAATCCCTCTATATGGTTGACCCCTGAGCCATAATACATGACTCCTCCTGTCCCGCAGAATAAAACGTTGCTAATTGGAGCTGCACAAAATCACCATGGCTCTAGTAACCTCCATGGGCACGTGAGGCCACCCCCATATTTGGAAGAAGTCATGGACACAAAGTCCAGCTTGAGTGAAAACTTGACGCTCACCCTAAATTCACAATCCATGGAGCCTTCCTCAGAGTCTGCAGGTCGAGCCAACCATGCCCTAGGACTTAACCTTAAACCTATCTTGGGTTTTCAGTCTCCTGTCCCAAGAGTCCTGGCCCACAAGTACTTGAGATACAGAACTCAGGAACCAAAAATATGTCTCGGCCTGCCCCACAGAAGGAAATTGTGTCCTATGGAGCTGCACAAACCCCAAGATTATGGAAACTGGCCCGGCCCCTGATGCCACCCCAATTTTGTATGCCACTTGGACACTAATTCACATTCTGACAACCTGAGTTCCATTCTCCAATCAGCCACCAGGACAGCTGGCCCCAGAGACAGCAGATGGGACCTGCCATGCCCCTAAGACCTAATCCTAACCCTAGGTTGGGTTGTCAGTTATCCATACCCAGAACCCTGTTCAAGAATCCCTCCTTATGGTAGATACCTGAGCAATAAAACTGGACTCCTCCTGTCCTGTAAAATAAATCTTGCTAATTGGAGCTGTGCAAAACCAGCAGGGTGGTAGTAACCTCCATGGCCACATGAGGCTTCTCCCATATTTGGCAGAATGCATGGACACAAAGTCCAGCCTGAGCCAATGCCTGGAAAGCACCCTACATTTACATCCCAGGGAGATTGCCTCAGCATCTGCAGATATGGCTGGTCATTCCTTAGGCCCTAACACTAAGACTATCTTGGGTTTTCATACTTCTGTCCCAAGAGTCCTGGCCCATAAGCCCTCCAGATAGAGACCTCTGGAATGACAGCACAGTAGTCTTCCTGACCATCAGCAGAAATGGTGCTCTGGGGAGCTGCAAACAAGCCCAGATTATGAGAATCCTGTACAGCCAAAGAGGACACACCCAATTTCGGAACCTGGGTCAGGACAGTAATACACATTATGTCCCTCAGCCCGAGCCCCGAACTCCAGCCATCCATCCATGTATCTGGCCCCAGAGTCAGCAGATCAGACCTGACATGACCCTAGTCCCTAACCCAGACCCTAGGCTGTGTTTCGAGGAATCCATACCCAGTCCCTACTCTCATATCCCTCCATATGGGGGATCCTGAGCTATAAAACAGACACAACCTATACCCAGAATAAACCAAACTATTTGGAACTGAGCAAAAAACACAGAGATTTTGAAAACTCCATGAACCCAGGGAGCTTGCCTCAGCCTCTGTAGATTGGGCCTGCCATGCCCTAGGCCCTAATCCTAGCCTTAGCTTAGTATTTCATATTTCTTTCCTCAGAGTTCTTGTCTACAATCCCTCCAGATAGGGAACACTGGAGTCACACCGCAGGACTATGCCTACCCTCCAGAAGGAAAACATGCCCTATGGAGCTGCATGAAACCCCCAGATTATGAGACAACTTCAAGAGACCCCAAGCCCCTCCCATTTACGAACGCCCAGCACTGGTCACTATACAATTCTGTCCCTCAACCTGAGTACTACCTCCAGACAGACACCCATGTAGCCTGCACAAAGGCAGCAGATTGACATGCCATGCCCCTAGGACCTTATCCTAACTCTAGGTTAGATTTTCAGGCATCCATTCTGAGCCCTGCTCTCCTAATGCATAATGGAACGCCCTACCAAATGCCCAGAGGCATGAGTTAGGTTGGCGACAATGTTTGCAGCGTGTGAAAAATCCATTCCCCTGGGGATTCTGGAAGCAGAGCCCCATAGTGTTGGCAGACAGCAAGAGTACATCTTTCTGTATCAGATGTTTCCAGCCAAGGAACTCTAGTAGTGGACTACACTAGAATGTGGGCGCCTGGTTGCAGTGTTCCAAATTCTATTGGGGTCTGCGGTCAAGGAAGTGACTAAACTGCCTGAGATCACCCACCCAAATCCACCCTGGGTTATCACCTACACAAACAGTGCTCAGGCTGTTGTCTGCCCATCTCCTTTCTGCATGTAAGGCACATCTGTACACAATGACACCAAAACATACATTTCCACAGGCCCCCAAGGAAGGGCTGAGTGCAGCCAGGACCCCACCTGGCTTCAGACACAATCTCCACTCTTACCTGTTTGTGAACCTGGATAGCCATTATGCCTGTCCAGGGAGGTGTGCATCTGTATGTACAATACAGATGATTGTAGCATGGACTTCCTCCACATGTCCACAGGCATGTGTGGAATAATATCTGTGATATTGGAGGAATGGTGTCTCATGTAGGGAACACCTCCAAGCACATTTTCCTCCTCTTCTCAATATCTCCGAGTCTGCTACTCATCAGATCCCATCCTACAGTCCCTAATGTTGTGTGTAAGTGTGTGTGTGTGTGTGTGTGTGTGAGAGAGAGAGAGAGAGAGAGAGAGAGAGAGAGAGAGAGCATGCACAGTCGCTCCTGTGGGCACACATCTGTTTATCAGGGCTCATACTCTGGTGTCCGAGAAGGTGACAGCCCCATCTACAGAGGGGTGGGCCATATATTCCCAAAACCTTAGGCTTTCTAATTTTAAAATCAAAGCCTAAAAAGGGATTAGAGCTTTGGCGCTTGATGTCAGAATCCACCCTTATCATTAAAGACTTCATATCCTGTACTGAGTCCTATTAATCCTTTCTAATGGGTGTGATGTGGATAGGGGTACACACAGTGGGTTGCCATGCCCTAGGCACCCCCTCATACAAGAACTTCCTGGAATGCCTCCTGTCTATGATATCAATGCTCTCTCTCACCCTGAAACCATCGCCATGTCTGTAGACTCTGCCTTCAGCACAACTTTTTCCAGAGCCCTGCACTGAGTCCTAGCTACATGCAGGGCTCCAACTTTGAGGACACTCTCAAAGACCTGGGTTCATGCCTGTATCAGCCTTCTTAACAGTCTGTGATTCTGGGCCAAGCACTAACCATGCAGCGGTCTTCACCTTACCTCCCAGTACTTCCCTGAAATCTCATATCCTGTTTAATCATCTTTGTGTAACCCTGTCCCTTGGAGTGTGGTTTAGACTGAATGATTCCTTCCATTCCACAGAACATGGACACGTGACCCAAAAGCCCCATCCGATATTTAGCTCTAAAAGCTCATCGACCATCACGGTGCTGCTTCTGTCCTGTGTTCTCTCTCATATCCTCACCCTGGAGTACAAGCCCCTATGCTGAACCTTATTACACACCCATGGGCCCAGGACCTAGCAAGGAAGGCCAACAACAGACAGAAGAACTCCGGCCTTTTGAGATGGACTGAATCCTGCGAACACCCCTATGTGAGCTCAGATTCTCAGTGAAGCAGGTCCTGAATTAACGTTATTAACAGCCCCAGGGTATTGTGGGGCTCTGGCAGGAGCCCCTAGGTAAGGAATCATGGATTCCTGTACTTAAAGACTCCTCAGTGAATGTGAGATAGTGTTTGTTGGTTAAGGCACTGAGTGTGGGATAATGTGGTCACACAGCACTAGGAGCAGGGTACTGGTACTGTCAACCTGCTCCAGGACGTGGTCCTCCTCCCTTTCCTCTCTGCTCCCCCCTTCAGCATCCTCCTTTCTAGCACCCCAGCCTCTTTTCTAACCCCCACTCTGGGAACATCATATTCTGCTTCTGATCCTCTGCACCATGGTACCCTCTGCCAGGCTAAATACACTCAGATTTCAGCAGGGCTGCCTTTTTCTTTTCCTGCCACAGGAATTCTCAATGTCATCTCAGCATAGCCTTGTCAGATCCCTCCCCCGGTGGAGTTCAGGACACAGTTTAGTCCCTTACTCTTGTCTCATGGAGCAAATGCTCCTTTCATTCAAATTTTCAGTTCATGTTTGTGCATCTGCCCGTCTAAACCCTGAGCTCCTAGAGGGAGAAACTGTTTGCCTGATAAAGAGAGGCACCACATGAGTGCTCAGGGCCCATTGGCTGAATGAACAGGAGAGAGGATCCAGCACACCACAGACCAGCTCTATTGTCCAAGCCCAATTGATTTCAGTCATGTGTAAGTCCTGTTGTTTTCTTTTGTTTCCTACATCAACTCTGTATTCCATGTGAAGCTCAAACTCATGACCCTAAGATCAAGTACCTCGTGCCCTACTGACTGAGGAAGCCAGGTGCTTCTTTGGTCATTTTCTCTAGGTTCTAGGCTGACAAATACGGACATTTGCTGGTTGATCTCAACATGTTCTAGTTGTATTCCCTTATGCTGAGTTACCAAATAACTCCCCTAATTATGGTGGCATGTTGCCATAGATTTCCTCACATGACAGTGCTGAGTGGATCTTCAGATTGGAGACTGAGCTCCTTCATGTGGTCTTTCAGGAGCCCAGAATCCCTCTACCATGGGCCTTGTCCCACCCTTGATTGTAAAGCACTTCTGACGCCATCAATACAAGGGGAATATCCCTGAACTAAAGTGTTCAAGTGGTGAAACTTGTAGGAATCAGACAGAAAGAAACAGATTTGTGGCACAGACCAACTTACCACTTGAATGATGAGAGTCAGATAATTGAAAATGACTCAGTCGTTCAACGATGGGTCTTTGAGTGTTCTCACTGAGAATGCCCATGAAGAAAGCAGCAACAGTGCTTGTCCACTGTGGGGATATCAGGTAGAAGAAGAGCCTAGCCCGAAAACTCTCACTAAGTTCTCCCCACAGTGTAACACACACATACACATGCGCACACACACACACACACACACACACACACACACACACACAAAACCCAGAGGGAAAATCACTGGAATGGGACAAAATCCATTACAGGCAATTATTTCTTGGAGAAGGAACTTGTCTTCTTTTTGTCATATTTAAGGCATTATTTTACTACATAAACACCTTTTGGCTTAAATCTAAAGAACTATTTACTCTATTACCTGACTTGTTAGTAATAAATGGGAAGATTTAAGATGTGATTTCAATATTTTTTATAAATTGCCCTCTAGAATAATTTAAACATGGTAAGCAGGATAATGAAAGAATTTAAAGGTGTATCATGGACCCAGAATCCCCCCCCCCTTTCTGCCATACAAGATATCGTTATGAAAGGGAACACTACCCCAGATAATGAGAGTAGCTTCTTTTGGGGCTTCCCATGATGATAGTTCTTTCAGGAATATTCGTTTGTAATAAAATATTACTTTTATAAAACAATGAAAAAAATTATGTATCATTCTTATATTCTGTAGCCAGACAGAGAAGGCCATATTGTAGGATTCAAGTCACATGAAAATCCCAGATGAGTTATAGTACCAGAGATAGAGAGAAGTGCAGTGGTTTCAGGGACTGGGGTGCTGTAATGAGCAGTGAGTGTTAAGTAGCCCAGGTTTCTCTGTGATGGAAATGTTCTACAAGTAGTTATGCAACACTCTTAAAGTACTTAAAGGCACCTCAATATACCATTGAAAAGGATCAAAGTAAACTTATAAGTAACCTCTAATAATACTTTATTTAATGAACAAAATCTATTCAGCCATTTTACAAGTGTATACAAAACACACAAATTACAAAGCGGGCAAGGAATCCAATCCTTGGGGTTCCAGCCAGCATGATCTGCTGCCTGGGGGCTCAGTCTGGTTATTCCATTGAGACAAGTGCTGACTCGAGCCCCTCAGGAAACAAAAAGGAGCATGGGCAGAACCCTGCTGGACCTACGAGTCAGGTATAGAGGCTAATAGTTCTTCCATCTCAGGAGAGTGAATTAGAGCCCAGACTACCACCTGCACTGGCCCCAACAGGGGAGGTGGTGCCACTGCTTTTTCTGAGGGGTGAGCTACATTACCAGGGATGGGGTGGGCCAGCTTTGTGTCCGAAGATACAGAGGGCTCCACAGTGGGAGCTGGGGTGAGTTCCTGAGGTGGTTCAGGATATTTCTCTGGCCCTAGTGCTTTAGCGTCTTGAAGAGAAAGTATCATCAGCATGATTGACTTCCCATGTCCATTCTAAATAAAGGAAACTTTCCCCAGCACTCAATGTCTTCTGTGTCCAGGGAACCAATCCCTGGGAGGTCTCCCTGACTAAAGACCATGGGGACAGGAATCTGATACTACTCACTCGTCTCAGCTCAAGTGTAGTCTAGGCTTGGCCACTGTGGCCCACTCAGCCCCTCCACAGGACCACATCTGTTATTCCAGCCCTTCTCACTCTCAGACTCTCTCTTCCGTGGGATCAAGCCGTTGCAGCTGGGAGAGCAGAACCTGGGTATGGTGCTCCAAATCTAAGGCTGGCATATTGAGCCCCAGGTATGCCAGCAGCATATTCAGGCTGGGAAATTCTGGGGGCTGGACAAAATCCTCGGGTTATTGTCCTAGCCATATGTTCAAGATGGAGGAGAAGGCCCTGCAGAGACTGTTGGTCAGAGGACTCAGAAGACAGGGCACACTCCCAAACCAATATCCCAGGGAACCCCTGTGGGAACATGGGTCCCTGGGCTTCCAGATCCTGTCAGAGACCAGTTCTAGTCTTTGTCCACCTGTGGTCTGGCAGTTCTTCCTGAGACAGGTCTCATCATAGATGATAGGGTGCAAAAAGGCATTATGAGTGTGAGTCCTGATCAATCCTGTGAGCATTTCTGTTCTTCTTAGGGGAACTGGACACACTCCTCAGTCTGTCTCCTTGTCCACTTGCCACAGAATTCCACTGCATGTTCCCAGAGAGGGGTGGTGTCTGGCCTCTTAATAACCCTCGCTGCACATGCCACTCTGCTGTGAAGATCAAACCAAGGAGGGAACTACGGGACTCTGTCTCTAGCTAGGCCTTCCCAGGTACACTCCCAGTACCTCAAATGTTACCTCCTCTGCCCTTGTCCTGCCTCTTTCACTAGTTGCCATGAGTGGGTCTCCTTCCACCTACACTATTCTCCCACAGGATGTGGAATATCCGGTCTCTGAGCTCTCACTGGGTTATCAGAGCACCCTCTGGGCACCCAGTGTCCAGGTTAAAACAGATTGCTAAGTGTGATGTTTCCTATACCCTCTGTTCTGGGTCCCTGGATTGGTGCTTAGTCAGGACTGGGGTGGGGGGCGCTGGGTGGTGAATGACTCCCTTAGGGGCTAAAACTGTCTTCTAGTCCCTTCTGCTCTGCAAAGATGCCGACATCCAGAGTTCCATGGGCCCCTTCCTTTCTTCAGAAGGAGCTCTCAGACCTTCACCCTTAAGGAGGAATCACAGGTGTATGGTATGAGCAGTCCAAGAGTCCCTCCAACTCACACTTCCCTGGCTTCCATGAGGGTGAGAGAAGGCCCTGATATATCAGCCAAAGCTCACTCACATATTCTGTTACCCCTGGGCTCTGCCGACCTCATCATAGCTGGAGAAAATACACCCATATCTAGTGGAAGCCAGGGGTCACCACATAAATTGTCTGGTGGATGCTGCCTCTCATCATACCCAGTGTCACTGTTTGTCCCCTAACAAGCCTGGAGCCGTGGGGTGCTGTGTGCTCTATGCAGGGTTCATAGTCAGCTCCTAGAGGACTGCCTGTTATGAGTGGGACTTCCTGAATGCTTCCTGACAGAAAGAGCCCCATCCTAGCCCATTACAGATATCTGAGTGGGCCTGGACACCCTGATCACCCCCAGAGACACCTGCTCTGGTTTCACCCATGCACAGTCCTCATATAGAGTCTTGTATCTCCTTCTAAAAAAAAAAATGTAATTACTTTTCAGTATTCCAGAATTCATTGCATAGGCACCACACCCACCCATGCAATGTGTGCGCTCCAGAATACCCACCACCAGGCTCACCCAATGTCCCCACACCCGCCCCTCCAAAACCCTTAGATTGCTTTTCAGAGTCCATAGTCTCTCACGGTTCGTCTTCCCCTCCAATTTCCCCAAACTCCCTTCTCCTCTCCATCTCCCCATGTCCTCCTTGTTATTCCTTATGCTCCACAAATAAGTGAAACCATATGATAATTGACTCCCTCTGCTTGGCTTACTTCACTTAGCATAATCTCTTCCAGTTTGCCCTAATAGAGGGGTTTTGTGCAGCTCCATAGGGAATGGTTTCCCTATGGAGGGCAGGGAGAGTCCTGTGGGCTGGCTCTGGAGTCCCAAACTGGAGGGCTTGCATTCCAGGATCGAAGGGATGGAATTCAGACAACCCAGGTTCAGTTTATGGTTAGTGTGTAGGGCATGGGTCAACTATTTGCAAATCCTGATTCAAGCTCTCCAGTGTCTGAGTGTAGGGCGAATGTCAGGCTTTTGCTCAGACTAGACTAGAATTTGTTTCCACTAGAGTTGTAGAATGTGTGGGTGTCCTCGTGGGGCCATGGAGGTATCTCCTGCTGCGGGTTTTGCACACCTCCAAATAGTATTATTTCATTCTTGGTGAGAGGTGGAGTCATATTGTATGGCTCAGGGGTCCCCATACAGAGGGATCGAGAGCAGGGCTCTGGGTATGGATGCCTAAAAACCCAACCTAAGGTTAGCATTAGGGACAAGGGGCATGGCAGAATGATCTACTGACACTGGTGCAAACTATGTAGGTGGCTGATTGGAGGACATGGCTCATGCTGTGGGAAAGAATGTGGATTAGGGTTCAGTGTCATGTTCGTAAATGGGTGTGACCTCAGTAGTCATGCTGGTTTCTCCAAATCTGGGAGTTTAGTGCAGCTCCAATGAACATGGTTTCCTTCTGGAGGGTAGGCAGAGTCCCATGGTGTTGTTCTGGAGTTCTCTCTCTGGAGTGCTTGTGGGCCAAGGCTCTTGGAACAGAAGTTTGAAAACCAAAACTAGGGTTAGAGTTAGGGCTTGGGGCATTGCAGGCCTAATCTTCAGATGCTAGGCAAGCTCCAGGGGATCTCAGGTTAAGGTGACTGTCAGGGGTTGCTCCAGTTGTATTTTTTGTCCATGCCATTCATCGAGTATGTGGGAGGCCTCATGGGGCCATGGAGTTTCAACTGGTCTGGGGTATTGCACAGTTCCAAATAGTTTGGTGTATTATGGGTGATATGTGCTGTCCTGTTTTATGGATCAGTGATTCCCCGTATGGGGGGTCTTGAGAGCAGGGCTCTGGGAATAGATGCCTGAAGACCCAACCTACGTTTAGGGTTAGGAACAAGAGGCATGGCAGGCTTATATCCTGGATCTGGAATGAGCTACCCATATGGCTCTGTTGAAAATGTGTCTCAGGTTAAGGGTCATAATGGGTGATTGTGTTCAGAGAAACTGGCAAGAGTGGCCGTGGCCTCAGAATCCACACAGGTTTCTTCCAATCTTGAGGGTTTACATAGATGAAAACGAAAGTTTCCTTCTAGCAACCAGGAATATTTCTGATTTGTAGTTGAGGAGTCCCCTCTGTGGAGGTATTCAAGGAGAGAGCTCTGGGTATGGATGTCTGAAACCCCAAACAGGGATAGAATTCAAGCCTAGGGGCATGGCTGTCCGATCTTTTGGCTTTGGGGCCAACTCTTCTGGTGGCTGATTGCAGGACGGGACTCAGGTTGTTTCAGACAACATATTAGTGTCCAGGGTGGATAACGAAAGTGTGTGGCATCGTGGGGCATGCACATTTGCCCTGATCTATGGGTTTTTTGGGGCTCCATAGGGCATGATTTCTGCAGGGCAGGGTAAGTCCTGTGGGCTGGCTCCAGAGACCCCAATCTGGAGGGATTGCATTCCAGGACTCAAGATATGGAATTCTGAAAACCTAACTTCAGTGTACAGTTAGGGTGTAGGGCATGGAGCCCTGATGTGCAGATTCTGAGGTGATCTCCCCAGTATATGACGTTAGGGTGAGTGTCAGGCATTCACACAAACCAGACTAGAATTTGTCTCCATTAGGGTTACTGAATGTGTGTGTGGCCTCCTGGGTCCATGGGGGTTTCTCCTGCTCTTGGGGATTTGTGGAGCTCCAAATAATATGATATCATTCTGGGAAAGATGTGGAGTCCTGTTGTATGGCACAGATGTCCCCATATGGAGGGATTTGAGTGCTGGACTCTGTGTATGGATGCTGGAAAACCCAACCTAGGATTAGCATTAGGGACTAGGTGCATGGCAGGTCCAATCTGCCGGCTCTGGGGCCAGCTATGTGAGTGGCTGACTGGAGATCACTGCTCAGGCTGAGAGACAGAAAGTGCATTAGTGTCCAGGGTCGGGGTCCATAAATGGGTGTGGACTCGTTGGCCATCCATGTTTCTCCTAATCTTGTGGTTTTGTGAATCTCCATTGAAAATGGTTTCCTTCTGTAGGTTAGGCAGAATCCCATGGTGTGGTTCCTCAGTTTTCTATCTGGAGAGCATGTGGGCCACGGCCTTTGGGAGAGAAGACTGAAAACCTATGCCAAGGTTAGAGTTAGGGGCTGTCATGGCAGGCCCAATCTACAGATGCTGAGACGAATTCCCGGGGATCTTAGGTTAAGGTGACAGTCAGGAGGTCGCTCAGGCTGGAATTTGTGTCCATTCGATACGCCGAAAGTTTGGGTGGTCTCACAGGGCCACAGTGTTTTCTAGGGCCATGGCCCAGACCTCATGTCAACCACTCAGATAGTTAGCAACATATGCAGCAGATCGGTCATGCCATGGCCCTAGGCCATCATCTCTACCCAAACTGGGTTTGCAGCCGTCTGTCCCCAGACCTTATCTCAAATCCCTGAATATGGGGGAAATTGATGCACAAAACAGAACTCCTCCTTCCCCATCAGAGGAAAGCTTGCCTTTGGGGTGAGGGTAAAACTCTCAGAGTAGGGGGGAAACTTCATGGGCCATGAGTCCACGCCCACGCTTGAGGGTGGTCTTGGGCACAAACACACATTGAGATCCTCAGGCTGAGCCATGTTTTCATATAAGACCCAACAGTAGCTGGACCAAGAGTCCGCAATTCAGGCTTGCCATGCCTCTAGGGCCAAATCCTAACCAAAGGGGAGGTTTTATCACAGGAGCCCATATCCAGAGCTCGGCTCTGGATCTCTCTTTTTGGGAGACCCTTGAGACAAAAAACAGGACTCCTCCCTTCCCGAAGTATGACACCAAACTATTGGGAGCCTGGCAAATCCCCACAGAAGGAGAATCTTCCATGGCCCCATGAGGCCAACCCTACATTCCGTGGCCATCCTAGTCACAAAAAATAGAGAAAAAAAGCCAGAGCTACTGGTCACACTCACCCTAATTTCAGATTCTGAGGAGCTCCCCTCAGGTCTGCATATCAGGCATGACATACCCTCAGCCCTAACCCTAAACTGAGTTTGTGTTTTCAGACTTCTGTCCCCAGAGCCCTGGTCCACACAACCTTCCAGGCTAGTGCCTCCAGAGCCACACCGCAGGACTGAGTCCTGCCCTCCTGAAGGAAACTGTGCCCTTTACAGTTGCCCAAACCCTCCAGATTAGGAGAAACCTGCAAGGCCCTCAAGGCTACTCCAATTTCGTAAGGCGACCTGGAAAAAATGTGTAACTCTGACACACCGTAAGTACCTACATCCGGTCAGGCACCCAGGTAGATGCATAGAGACAGGATATTTGAAGTAACATGTCCCTAATACCTAATCTGAACCCTAGCATTGGTTTTCAGGCATCTGTCCCCAGAGACCTGGTCTGAATACCAACATAAAGGGGGTCCCTGGGCACAAACAGAACACCTCCTGTTCCAGAAGGGAACCTTGCTATATGGAGCTGTGTCAAAGACTCAGGGGAGGAGAATCCTGCATGGTCCCTGAGCCACGGCCAAATTTCAAGGACTCCCTGCACATAAACCCGCATTGTGACCCATCAGCATGAGACTCCATTTCACTCAGCCCCCTGTGTAGTTTGCCCCCAAGCCAAGCGATTGAACCTGCCATGTTCCTAGGCTGAAATGGTAACATGGGGTGGGATTTCCAGGCATCCATGCTAGAGCTGGGTGGGGGTACACTTGAGCCCTCTAACAGGACTCCCCCCTGTCTTGCAAAAGGTACCTTGCTGTTTGGAGCAGCTCACAGCACCCAGAATGGGAATACCTGCATCGGCTCATGAGGCCACCCCTCCCTTAGGATGCCAACATGGACACAAACTCCAGCTTCAGTGAATGTCTGACACTAGCCCTTACCTCAGATGCTGGATATCCTGATTCAACCTCTGCAAATTGGGCCTCCCATACCCTAGCCCTGATCCTAACCCTAGATTGTATTTTTCTGTCTTCCATCTCACGATTCCTGTGTACAAGCCCTCCAGACTGGGAATTCTGGAGTCACAACGAGCACACTGCCTGACTTTCAGAAGGCAAAAGAGGCCTCTGGGACTGCACAAAAACCCTAAAAGAAGATTAACCTGCATAGCCCTCGAGGGCAAAGAAATTTCAGAGGCTACTGTGCACTATGATCTGTGTGGCTAAGTCCTGACCTCCTGACAGCCACCCAAGTAGCTGGCAGCCTATCCAACAGATGATACCTGCCATGCCCCTAGGCTTTCTTCTCTACCCAACCTCATTTTATAGACCTCTGTCCCCAGAGGCCTGGGCTCAAATCCCTGCATATGGGGTACATGATCCACAAATTAGAAGTCCTCCTGCCCTGCACCAGGAAACCTTGCTACTGGGATGTGTGTAAAACTCTCAGAGTAGGAGAAACCTGTGTGGCCCATTAGGCCCTGCCCACTCTTCAGGATCTCCTGGACAAAAACTCGCATTGTGACCCTCATCCTGACCACGTTTTCAACTAAGCCTCCTCAGTATCTTGAACTAGAGCCAGCATAAGAGGCCTGCCATGACCATAGGCCCAAATCTTAACACAAGGTGGGTTTTCTAGGCACCCATACACAGAGCCTGCTCTTGAATCCTTCTTTTTAAATTGTATGTATTACTTGATAGAGAAATCACAAGTAGTCAGAGAGGCAGGCAGAGGGAGAGAGAGGAGGAGAAAGAAGCTCCCTGCTGAGCAGGGAGCCTGATGTGGGGCTCGATCCCAGGACACTGAGAACTTGATCTGAGCTGAAGACAGAGGTTAAACCCACTGAGCCACCCAGGTGCCCCGCTCGAATCCCTCTTTATGGTGACCCCTGAATTTGAAAACAAGATTCCCCCTTTCTCCCACAATGACAGCATGCTATTTGGAGCTGTGCAAAAGCCCCAAAGAGGGAGACTCTTCCATGGCCTCCTTCCATAGAAGTTTCCCTGTCGGGTTTAGACGCAGCTCCAAACAGCAAGGTTTCCTTCTGGCTACAGGAGGTGTTGTGTTCTGTGGCTCAAGGATCCCCCAAATGTTTGAGTTCAAGATAAGGCCTCTGGGGACAGATGCCTGAAAACCTACACTAGGGTACAGATTCGGGCTTAGTAGCATGTCAGGTTCAATCTTCTGTCTCTGGGGTCATCTACCTGGGTGTCTGAAGGGAGACAGTTGCTCAGATTGTGTCAGACCACGCATTTTTATCCAGAGCATCCTACGAAATTGGGGTGGCCTCAGGGGTCTTCTATGTTCTCCTCACGTGAGGTTTCTTCAAGCTCTAAAGGGCCCAACTTATTTCTGCAGGGCAGGCACAGTCCTGTGGTGTGGCTATGGAATACCCAGGCTGGGGGGTTTGTGGTGCAGGACTCTGGGGACAGAAATCTGAAAATACGAGCTAGGGTTAGGATAATGGCTGAAGGTATGGCAGGCCCCATCTCCAGACCAAAGTTGAGCTCCTCGGGATCTGAAATTCGGGTGAGTGTGAGGCAGAAACTCATGCTTTGCCTCTGGTTTTTGTCTGAGAAGGTTGCGGAATGTAGAGGGGACCTCATGGGGCCATGGAAGATTCTCCCTTGTTGGGGGTTTTTTCACACCTCCAAATCGCATGCTGTCATTGTGGAGGAAAGAGAAATCCTGTTTTCTGATTCAGGGGTCCCCATGATGAGGGATTCGAGAGTAGGGCTCTGTGTATGCATGCCTAGAAAACCAACTTTGGGTTAGGATTTGGGCCTAGGGTCACCACAAGCTTCATATGCTGCCTCAAGGTTGTGAGGAGTCTCACTCACGGGTCCTTTATCCGGGGCCTTGGGAGCCAGGCCCCTCATAATGAAGCCTGAAAAGAGAACTAGGATTAGTGTTAGGGCCTAGGGGGTATTACAGGCCCAATTTGCGGGCAGTGAGGCGGCCTCCCCTCAGGGCTGACGAGGTCATTTGTCTGGCACTGCAGAAGAATCTGGCTTTATGGTCAGTGGTCACTGATGGTTGGGGGGCTTTATGGGGCATCCATTTTCTCAACATCTGAGGTTTGGGTCAGCCGCAAACAACACGGTTTTCCTACCCATGGGCTGGCGAATTCCTGGACTGGTCACTCAGGGTCCTGTATCTGGGCGGGGGGTGTGTGGGAGTCAGCGCCCCTCAGAATGTTAAGCCCTGAATATCCAAACTAGGGTTAGATTTAGGGCCTAGGAGCATTATAGGACTGATCTGCCGGTGCTGAGGTGGGCTCCCCTCAGGGCTGAGTGGAGGGCAGAATGCCCAGCACTGGGCAGCAGAATTCCGGCTTTATGCTGGGGGCTGCTGATGGTTGGGTGGCTTTCGGGTGACACCTCAGGTTTCTCCTGCTCTGAAGGTTTTGTGCAGCTTCGATGGCACGGTTTCCTCCTGGTTGGCAGTCCAAGGTCCCTGGGGTGTGCGTCAGGTGTCCCCGAATCTTGGAAGGCTTGGGGGCCAGTTCTTAGTGACTGAAACCTGAAAAGCCAATGTAGGGGTTAGGGTTATGACCTAGGGGCATGGCAGACCCAATCTCCTAGTGCTGAGGTGGGTTCCCTGAAGGGCTGAGTTGAGAATGAGGGTCAAGCAGCACTTCAAGATCTGGGTTTTGTTTTCATGTGGGCCATCTGAGATTGAGATTGGCCCCAGGAATGCCATGCTGGTCTCTTGCGGTCTAAGGGTTCTAGGAAGCTCTGAACTGAAGGGTTTCCTCCTGGATGGCAAGGTGAAGTCCTTAGGTGTGGCTCAGGGGTTCCAAATCTGGAGGGCTTGTTGGCCAGGTCTCTGGCACAAAGGCTTATGGGCCAGGGTTTTGGGGACAGAAGTCTGCAAACACAAACTCAGCTTAGGGTTAGGATCGGGTGATCACAGGCCAGAACTGCAGACCCTGAGGGCAGCTCCTCAGGCTCTGAAATTAGAACAACTGGGAGACAGAAGGCCAGGCTTTAATGTCTGGATTTGTGGTTCCAGGATGGTCACGGAATGTAGGGGTGGCTTCATGGGGCCAAGGGCGATTCTTCCTCTCTGGGGATTCTGCCAGACTCCCAAGAGTTTGGTGTCTTTCAGGGGGAAGGAAGAGTGCTCTTTTCTGCCTCAGGGTCCCTCCCAAACAGGGATTCCAGAGACAGGCTGTGGGTCGGGTCGTCTGGAAAACCGCACCAAGGGTTCAGATTTGGGCCTAGGGTCATGGCAGGCACAATATGTGGGCTCCTGGTAGCAACCGAGTGGGCTTGTCAGAAAGCAGGCTCAGGCTGAGGGTCACAATGCCTTGTTTGTGCCCAGGGCGGCCCTCATGAGAGGGTGTGGTCTCATGGGCCATGCAGCTGGCTCCCACTCTGAGGGTTTGACACCATCCCAACATTCAGGTTTCCTGCCACGGAGAAAGAGGAGTAGTCCTTTTGTGCTTCAGGTTTCCCCATAGGCAGGGATTTGAGCTAAGGTCTGGGACAGATGCGTAGAGATGAAGGCCTCGGGCCGGGGCAGGTCCCACTGCTGAGATTGGGCCCGCTATCTGGGTGGCTGACAGGAGGTCCAGCCCCAGGTTGTTGTCAGAGAGAGCATTAGTGCACGGGGTGGACATGTTACTGGGGTGCCCTCGAGGGCCGTGAAGTTGATCCTCATATGTGGCTTCTGGGCAGACCCATCAGGCACTTCTTCTTTCGATGGGCAGCAGAAGGCTGTATTGTGGCTCCAGAATTGCCAATCTGGAGGGCTGTGGTCCAAGAGTGTGGGGACAGATGCTGAAAGCAAAAGCTACAATTAAGATCACTGCAGAGTGCATGGCAGTTGCAATGTGCAGCAGCTGATTCAAGATCTCCACACTGAGTAAGGGGGGTGAGTGTCTGATGTTCGCTCACGCTGGAGTTTGTGTCCATGGTGGCTGACTAATGGTGGGTTGGCCTCATGAGGCCATGGATGTTTTTCCCCACGTGGGAGGGCTTGTGAGCTGCTCAAACAGCAAGGATTCCTTCTGTGGGACAGGCGGAGTCCGTTAGATGGCTCCAGCTTCCCCCAAATGGAAAGATTGGATAGCATAGCTCTCTGCATGGAGGCATGGAAAGCCAACCTCGCATTACCATTGTAGCCTAGGGCCATGGCAGATTCAATCTGGTGGCTCTGATGCGAAGTACCAAGGGGGCTGAGTTGAATGTGGAGTCCCATGCTGATGGGTCACAAGTGCTGGGTTTGTGTCGAGGGAGACCTTAGAATGTGGCGTGGCTCACTGTCCAGTGCAGGATGCTCCTACTCTGAGGGTTGGAAACATATCCGAAGAGAAAGGTGTCCTTCTGGGGAAAAGAGGTGTTTCTGTTTGTGGCTCAGGGACCACATGTTGGATCATATCTTTGTATTCCAGAAACAGGCCTCTGGGGGACAGATGCCTGGAAACCTAAGCTAGGGTTGTGATGTGGTCCTAGGGGCATGTCAGGTTCAATCTTCTGACCGAGGGCCATTAACCTGGGTTTTTGGCTGGAGTTAGGTGCTCAGGGTGAGTCAGACTGCACATTTTTGTCTAGAGTGGCCTAAGAAACTGGGGTGGGGTCAGTGGCCCTGGCAAGTTCTCCTTAGGTGGAGGGTTTGGGCACCTGTGACGGGCAGAGTTGCCTTTGGGCGGGCAGTCACAGTCCTGCCATGTGGCTCCAGAGGCCCCATCCGAGAAGGGCATGTGGACCAGGGCTTTGGGGACAGAAGTCTGCAAACACAAAGTTGGCTTAGGGTTAGAGCCGCGATGATGGCAGGCCCGATCTGCAGCCGCTGAGGAGAGCTCCTCAGGGATCTGAAATTAGGGTGAGTGGGAGGCAGTAGCTCAGGCTCTTGTCTCTGATTGTGTGGTATAGGATGGCCACGGAATGGAGGGTGCCCTCGTGGGGCCAATGGAAGATTCTCTCTCATCTGGGGATCCTTGCCCCAGCTCCCAATGATTTGGTGTCATTCTGGTGGAAGGGAAGAGTCCTGTTTTCCTGTCTCAGGGGTTCCCCGAAAGAGGGATTCCAGAAAAGGGCTCTGGCTCCAGGTGCCTGGAAAACCCCACCAAGGGTAGGAATTTGGGGCCTAGGCGCATGGCACCATGGCCTGCTATGCAGACTCCTGGTGCATCTCCCGAGGGGCTTATTTGAAAATGGGCTCTGGCTGAGGGTCACAAAGCGTGGTTTGTACCCAGCACAGCCCTCATGTGTGTGCGTGACCTCCTGGGCAATGCAGGTGGCTCCCACTCTGAGGTTAGACACCCATCCCAACAGCCAGGTTTCCTGCCATGGGGAACGAGGAGTCCTCTTTTTGTGCTCAGTTTCCCCCATAGGCAGGGATTGGAATAAGGCCTGGGGACAGATGTCTGAATACCCAGGGTTGGGTAGAGATGACGGCCATGGGCCATGACATGTCCCACTCTGATGGATATGCAGCCAGCTATGTAAATGGCTGACTGGAGGTCGGGGCTTAGGCTTGTCAGACAGAGCACTAGTGCACAGGTGGCCTAGGATCTTGGGGTGCTTCAACAGGCGGTGCAGGTTGATCCTCATATGGTATTTCTGGAAGACCCATATGGCACTTCTTCTCTCTGGTAGGGCAGAAAATGGCTGCCTTGGGCTCCAGAATTCCCAATCTGGAGGGCTTGGGGGCCAAGAGTGTGAGGACGGCAGTCTGAAAACACAAGCTAGGGTTAGGTTCAGGTCTGAGGGCCTGGCAGTTCCAATGCACAGTGGCTGATATGAAAACGCTAGAACCTGAGTAAGGGCGTGTGTCAGACGTCCACTCCACTGATGTTTGTGTCCATGATGCCGACTCATGCGGTGTGTCCTCAGGAGGCCATAGAGGTTTCCCACGCTGGGGTTTCTGAACTGCTCCCAAACAGCAAGGTTTCCATGTGGGGCCAAAGGGCATTCCTGTTTGTGGCTCCCTGTTAACCCATAGGGAAAGATTGGATAGCAGAGCTCTCTGCATGGATGCCTGTGAAGCCCACGCAGGTACTATTGCAGACAAGGAATGTGGCTGGTTCTATCTGGTGGCTCTGGGGTGAAGTTCCAAGGGTGCTGAGTTGACATGGAGTCTCATGTTGATGGGTCAGAATGCTGCTTGGTGTCACAGGAGACCTTGGAATGTGGCGGTGGCTCAGCGGTCATGCAGGATTCTCCTACGCTGAGGGTTGGACACAGCTCCCAAGAGCAAGGTTTCCTTCTGGGAAGAGGAGTTGTGGTGTTTTTTGGCTCAGGAACCACAAGATGGACAGTCTGTTGGAGTTTGAGAACAGGCCACTGGGGACAGATGACTGAAAACCTAAGCTAGAATTCTGATGAAGTCCTAGGCCATGTCAGGTTCAATCTTCTCTCTTTGGGGCCATATACCTGGGTGTCTGCCTGAAGATCGGTGCTCAGCTTGTGTCTGGATTTTTGTCCAGATCGGCCTACGAGATTGGGGTGGGCTCAGGGGCTTTGCAGGTTTCTCCCAATCAGGAGAGTTTGGGCAACTGTGATGAGCAGAGTTTCCTTTGGGATGTTAGGCACAATCCTTCGGTGTGGGTGTGGAGACCCCTTCCTGGAGGGTGTGTCGTCCAGGACTTTGGGGACAGAAGTCTGCAAACAAAAGTTGGGTTAGGGTTAGGGCCCTGGTGATGGCAGGCCCAATCTGTATCCTCTGAGGGGAGCTCCTCGGGATCTGAGATTAGGGTGAGTGGGAGGCAGTAGCTGAGTTGTCTGTCTCTGGATTTTGTGTATAGAATTGCTGCAGAATAGAGGGGTGGCCTAGTGGGACATGGAAATTCTCCCTTTCTGGGGATTCTGCCAGGCTCCCAATAGTTTGTTGTCATTCTGGGGGAAGGGAAAAGTCTTGTTTTCCGTCTCATGGGTCCCCCCGAAAGAGGGATTCTAGAGAAGGACTCTGTGTTTGGGCTCCTGGAAAACCCCACTGAGGGTTAGGATTTGGGCCTAGGAGCATGGCACCATGGAATTTGCATGCACATGTCAGGTCCTATCTACTGTCTCTGGGGTGAGCTACCCAGGGGGTGGATTTGGACACAATGTGGATTTGTGTCCAGGGTGAACTTAGAATGTGGCAGTGGCCTCAGCGCCCATGTAGGATTCTACTACACTGACAGTTTGACAAAGCTCCAAATAGCAATGTTTCCTTTGGGGCTAGGAGGTGTTGGGTTTTGTGGCTCATAGGTACTCCAAATGTTGGTATGTCCAGAACTCTGGGGTCAGATACCTGAAAACCTAAACTAGGGTACGCACGAGAGCCTAGGAGCATGTCAGGTTCAATCTTCTCTCCCTGGGTCCATCTACCTGGGTGTCTGATGGGAGGTCGTTTCATGGTGTTTCAGACTGAGCATTTATGTCCTGGGCTTCCTACAAAATTGTGGTGTCCTCAGGGGACTTGCAGTTTCACCATTCTTGAGGTTACTTGAAGTTCTAAAGGTCCCAGCTTCCTTCTGGAGGATGGCACAGTCCTGTGGTGTGGCTATGGAATAACCAAGCTGGAGGGATTGTGGGGAAGAACTCTGCTGACAGAAGTCTGAACTCAACTAGGGTTAGATTAGGGCCTATGGCATGGCAGGCCTTAACTACAGATGCTGAAGCTTGCTTCTGGGGATCTGAAGTTAAGAGAGTGTCAGCCTTTCATTCAGACTATAACTGGTGTCCACTAGGGCAACTGTTGTTGAGGTGGCCTCCTGAGCCCATGGAGGTTTCTCCCACTCTGGTGGTTTTGCACAGTTCCAAATAGGAAGTGTCATTCTGGGGGACAGTGAGGTCCTGTTTTTTGACCTAGGGTCCTCCATATGGAGGGATTCGAGAGTGGGGCTCTTGGTATGGATGCGTGAGAACCCAACCTAGGGCTAGGGTTAGGGCCTAAGGCATGGCAGGCCTGATCTACAGATGCTAAAGCTTGCTTCCCAGTATCAGAGGTTAAGGAAAGTGTCAGGCTTTCACTCAAACTACAATTTGTGACCACTAGAGCATCCACATGTTGAGGTGGCCTCCTGAGGACATGGAGGTTTCTCTCGCTCTGGGGTTTGTGCTCCAAATAGCTTAGTCTATTCTGGGGGATAGGTGGTGTCCTCTTTTATAGCTCAATCCATATGGAGTGATTTGAGAGTAGGATCCAGGATTGATGCCTCAAAACCCAACCAAGGGTTTGGATTAGGTTCTAGTGACATGGCAGGCCTAATGAACTGGCTCTGGGCCTAGGTACCCTGGATGGTGTGTCAAAATTTGTCTCAGGCTGAGGGTCACAATGGGAGTTTGTGTCCAGGACTGCAACACATTCGGTGGCCCTAGGACACCAATACTAGTGAGGGTGAATGTGGCACTCCCTCAATTTAGAATCCGGTGACCTTGCCTCAGCTTCTGCAGATCAGAGATCCATGCCCTCAATCCAAAACAAAAACATAGCTTGGGTTTTCAGATATCGGTCCCCAGTGTCTGGGAACACAAGCCCTCCAGTTTGGGGACTCAGGAGCCACACCACAGGATGATCCCTGCCCTCCAGATTGAAACCGTGCCCTATAGAGCTTCACAAAAACCCTAGATTAGGGGAAACATGAAGGGTCCCCAGTGCCACTCAACTTACGAATGCCACGCTGGAAACTAATGTGCAGGCGGGTACAACCTGAGTCCCGACCACCAATCAGCTCTCGAGGCAGCTAGACCCAGAGTCAGCTGATCAGACCTGCCATGCACCTAAGCTGAAATCCTAACCCTAGATTGGGTTTTCAGGCATCCGTACACAGAGCCCTTCTCTGGGATCCTCCACATGGGTGACCCTTGAACAATAAAACAAAATTCCTGCCCCCAGGAAGGAAAGCTTGGTTGTTGGAGCTATAGAAAACCATAGAGATGGAAGAAATCTGCTTTGCCCCTGAAGCCAGGCCCACATTTGCAGGCGGCCATGGCCACAATCACCCATTGTGACCCTTAGCCTGAGCTTTTTGAACATAGCCCCAAGGGTACCTCGGCCCAGAGCCAGGCTAGAAGGCCTGCCATGCCACGAGGACCAAATCCAAACCCTCAGTTGGTTTTCAGGCATCAATACCCAGATGGCTGTTCTAGAATCCCTCAATATGGGGGACCCCTGAGCTATAAAACAGGACACTGCCTACAGCCCAGAATAAACCAAGCTATTTGGAACTGCAAAATCCCCAGAGTGGGAGGAACTCCATGCCACCATGAGGCCACCTTTGAGTACCGCGGAACCCATGGACACAAACTGCAGCCTGTGCGACATCCTGACACTAGCCTTCACCTTGATCCCAGGGAGCTCAACTCAGCATCTGTAGATTGGGTCTGCCATGCCCTAGGCCCTAACTCTAGCCCTAGCTTGGGTTCTCAGACTTTCATGCTCAAAGTCCTGCTCCACAAGCCCTCCAGATAGGGAACACTGAGCAACACCACAGGACTGGCCCTGCCCTCCATCAGGAAAATGTACCTTCTTGAGCTGCATGCAACCCGCATATGAAGAGAAAGCTGCACGAAACCCTGAAGCCACCCCATTGACGGAAGCTGGCCTTGGACACTAGTACTCATTCTGCCCTCACCCAGACCACTGATCTCCAGTCAGCCACCAAGTAGCTGGTGCCAGTGGGACTATTTCGGGTTGTCCATGGCCCAAGGCCCTACCACGAACCCTAGGTTGAGTTTTTGGGCATACATACCCAGTGCCCTGCTCTCGGATCCCTCACTATGGGGGACCCTAGAGCCATACACAGGACTCCACCTGTCCTCCAGAAGGAAACCATACTATTTGGAGCATCGCAAAACCCCCAGAGCAGGAGCAAATTGCATGGCCCCAGGAGGCCACCCACACATACGACGTCCCTTGTAGACACAAATTCTAGTCTGAGAGAATACCTGAGACTCTGCCTAACTTCAGAATCTGGACCTCGCCTCAGTATCTGCAGATTGGTGATCCATGACCCGGATACTAACCATCAACCTAGCTTGTGGTTCAGACTTCTGTCCCCAGAGTCCTGAACTCAAGACCTCCAGACTGGGGAATCCGTAGACACAGCAGGACTCTCCCTGCCCTGCAGATTGAAACCATGCCCATTGAAGCGGCACAAAACCCCAAGATCAGGGCAAACAAGCAGCCCCCAATGCCACCCACTTGTGTATGCCACCCTGGAAACTAAGGTGCAGTCTGACACATCTGAGCTCCCATCCTCACCAAGCAGACTCTGAGACAGCTGGACCCAGAGCCAGGAGATCGGACCTGCCATGCCCCTAGGCCCTTAGGTTAAACTTAGCTTGGATTATCAGGGATCCATACCCAGGGCCCTTCTCTCGAATCCCTCCACATGGGGGACCTCATAACCACAAATCAGAACCCCTCCTGCCCACCAGGAAGGAAATCTTGGTTTTGGAGCTATGTACAACCATCAGAGATGGCAGAATCCTGCATTGCCCCTGAGGCCACGCACAATTTTGCTGGCCATCTGGAACAAATACCAATTGTGACCCTTAGCCTGAGCCGCATTTTGTACAACGCTGCATGGGTACCTCGCCCCAGAGCCAGGATCTAAGATCTGCCATGCCGTAGGACTAAATCCAAAATCTAGGCTGGGTTTTCATGCACCCATGTCAGGAACCCTGCTCTTGAATCCCTCCATAGGGGGGAACCCTGATTCAAAAAAAAACAGAACTTACACTGCAGAAGAGAACCAAGCTATTTGGAACTGGAGAAAAACCCCTAAGCGGGAGAAAAATCCTTGTCCCATGAGGCGAAATCTACAGTCGGCAGATCTCATCCACAAAAACTCCAGCCTGAGCAACATCCTGACATGTGCCTTAACCTCAGATTCCCTGGAGTTTGCCTCAGCTTCTGTATGTTGGCCTGCCATGAGCTAGGCCCTAGCCCTAGTTCTAGCTGGGTTCTCAAGCCTCCATCCAGAGAGTCTTGGTCCACAGCCCTCCAGATAGGGTCCTCTGGAGCCACAGCACAGGACTCTTCTGGCCCTCCAGAAGGAAAATGTGCCTATTTTTGCTGCATGTGATTTTGCTGCATGCAAACCACAGATTAGGAGAAAGCAGCATGAAACCCCAAAGCCACCCTCCTTTACGGAAGCTGGCCCTGGACAACAAAACACATTCTGTACCTCCACCTGAGCCCCAACCTCCAGTCAGCCACCCACGTAGCTGGCGCCAGAGTCACCAGATACTGGCCATTCCCCTAGACACTGATCATAATAATAGGTTAGATTTTCAGGCATCGATCTCCAGAGCCCTCCTCTCAAATCCCTCCACATGGGGAACCCATGAGCCACAAAGAACTCCTCTTGCTCCCCAGAAGCTTTCTGGAGTTATGGAAATCCCCCAGAGCTGGATGAAGCCTGCATTGCCCCCGAGGCTACACCCATTAATGCTGGCCACCCGGAACACAAACACCCATTGTGACCCTTACCCTGAGCCCCATTTTCAACACAGACCCATGGGTACCTCCCCCAGCACCAGGATCAAAGGCTTGCGATGCAGCTAGGACTTAATCCTAACCCTGGTTTGGGTTTTCAGGCATCCATACCTGTAGCCCTGCTCTACAATCCCTCCATTTTGGGGACCCCTGAGCCATAAAACAGGACAGGACATATTCCCAGAATAGAACAAGGTATTTTTTAACTAGGCAAACATCCTAGAGCAGGAGAAAACTCCATGTCTCCACGAGGACACTCCCAGATTCGACTGATCTCATGGACACACATTCCAGCCTGAGTGAGTCAACCAGAGCACGGACCTCTACTCAGACACCATGTAGCTGGTGACTGAGTCAGCAGATAAGACCTGCCATGCCCCTAGGCCCTAAGCTTAACCCTAGGATGAGTTTTCAGGCATCCATATCCAGAGCACTGTCTCAAAACCCTCCATATAACGAACCCTAGAGACATACAGCCAGACTCCAACCTTCCCCAAGATTGATACCATACTATTTGGAGGTGCGCAGATTCCCCCAACAGGAGAAACCTCCATGGCCCCAGGAGGCCCCCAACATGTTCAGCATCCATAGTACACAAATTCTATCTGAGCAAATGCCTGACTCTCCCTACTTTCAGAATCCGGGGACCTAGACTCAGCCTCTGAGCAGAGATCCATGACCTAGACCATAACCATAAACCTAGCCTGGGTTTTCAGGCTTCCATCCCCAGAGTCCTGGAACAGAAGCCCTCCAGACTGGGGACATCGGAGCCACACCGTAAGACTTTCCCTGCCCTCCAGAATGAATCTGTGGCCTATGGAGCTGCAGAAAACCCCTTGATTAGGGCAAACATGCACGAACCCAATGACACCCCATTTTTGCATGCCACCCTGGACAATGATGTGCAGTCCGACACAACTGAGTCACATCCTTCAATCAGTCGCCGGGATAACTGGCCCCAGAGCCAGCAGTTCATATCTGCCATGCCCCAAGGCCCTAATCCTAACCCTAGATTGAGTTTTCAGGCATCCATACCGAGAGCCCTGCTCTCAAATCCCTCCACATAGGGGAACCCTGAGCCATACAACAGGCCTCTACCTGTCCCCCAGTGAAACCTTGCTATATAGAACTGCCCAAAACCCCAGAGCAGAAGAAATCTCCATGTCCTCAGGAGGTCACCTCAACATACAGCAGCCCCAGTTGTCACAAATTCTAGTCTCAGTGAGGGCTTAACATGTGCCCTAATTTTGATACTGGGGAGCTTGTCTCAGCATCTGCAGATCAGGCCTGCCATGCCCTAGGCCGTAACCCAAACCTTAGCTTGGGTTTTCAGATTTCTTTCTCTAGAGTTCTGTCCACAAGCCTTCCAGATTGGGGACTCAGGAGCCACACCATAGGACTCTCCCTGCTTTCCAGAAGGACACCATGCCTATGGAGTTGCACAATACCCCCAGATTATGAGAAAGCTGCAAGAAACCCGAAGCCCCCCCCATTGACGGAAGCCGGCCCTGGACACTTATACACATTCTGTCCCTCAACATGAGTACTGACTTCCAGTCAGCCACATATGTAGCAGGTGTCAGAGTCATCAGTTCAGACTTTTATGCCCCTAGGCTAACCACTACCTTAGGTTGAGTTTTCAGGCATCCATACCCAAAGATCTGCTCTCAAATCCCTCCATATAGGGCACCCCTGAGATATACAACAGGACTCCACCTCTCCCTGAGCAGAAACTACAGTATGTGGAGCTGCATAAAACCCCCAGAGCAGGAAAAACCTCCGTGGCGCCAGGAGCCCCCCCAACACATTCGGTGGCCCTAAGACAAATTGTAGACTGAGTGACCTTGCTTCAGCATCTGCAGATAGGTGATCCATGCCCTAGACACTAACCCTAAACCTAGCTTGGGTTTGAAGACGTCCACCCCCAGAGTCTTAGAACACAAGCCCTCCACATTGGAGTCTCCAGAGCCACACACAGGACTCTCCCATCCCTCCAGAATGAAACTATGCCCTAGGAGTTTTACAAAACCCCTAGAGTGGGGGAAACTTGCACAGTTCCTTATGCCACCTCACTTGGTTACACCACCCTGGACAGTAATGTGCAGTCTGACACAACTGGAGTCCCGTCCTCCAAACAGCCACCAGATAGCTGGCCCCAGAGCCAGCAGATCAGACCTTACATGCCGCAAGCCCTAATCCTAACCCTATTGGGTATTCAGGCATCCATAACCAGAGCCTCTTTCTTGAATCCCTCCACATGGGGGACCCCTGAGCCACAAGACACAACTCCTCCTGCCCCCTGAAAGAAACCTTTTTATTTGTAACTGCGCAAAACCCACCAGAGCGGGAGAAACCTCCATGTCCTCAGGAGGCCATCTCAAAATTTGGCAGCCCTAGAGGTCACAAATTCTAGTCTGAACGAATGCCTGACAATTGCCCTCACTTCATATCCTATGGAGCTCACCTCAACATCTGTAGATCGGGCCTGCTATTCCCTAGGCCCTAAGGCAAACCTTACCTTGTGTTTTCACACTTCTTTCCCCAGAGTCCTGGCCCACTTGTCTTCTGGATCGGGGATTTAGGAATCACACCACAGGGCTCTCCCTGCCTCCAGAAGGAAACCATGCTTACTAAGCTGCACAAAGCCCCCAGATGAAGAGAAATATGCATGGCCCCTGAAACCACCCCCATGGATGGAAGCTGGCCCTCAACACTAATATACATTCTGTCACTCCTCTTGGGCCCAGACCTCCAATCTGTCACCCACTAACCTAGCCCAAGTGACAGCAGATCAAACCTGATATGCCCGTAGGCCCTAATTCTAACCCTAGCGTGTGTTTCCAGACATCTGTCCCCAGTGGCCTGGTTTCAAATCTTTCCATATGGGAGATCCCTGGGCCAGGAAACAGAACTCCTCCTGCCCTCCAAAGGGAATCCTTGCTGTTTGGAGCTGTGTAAATCCTCAGAGTAGGATACACATGCATGGTCCAGGACACCCCCACTTTCAGAGGACTCACTGGACATAAACCCGCATTGTGACCCTGCCTGAGCTGCGTTTATAACTCCACTCCCCAGGTCACTCACCCCAGAGTCAGCTGATTGGGCATGACGTATGCTTCCCTTTTCATAACCCGAGGTTCGGTTTTCAGGAATCCATACCTAGTTTTGCCTCAAATTCCTCCCTATGGGGAACCCCAGAGACATAAAAAGGAATTCTAGAATCCCACAGAATAAAACCTTGCTAATTGGAGCTGTGCAAAATCCAGGGCTGTAGTGACCTCTGTAGCCACTTGATGCTACCCCCATATTTGGCAGAACTCATGGTCACAAACTCCAGCCTGAGGGAATGCCTGACACTCATCCTAAATTCACATCCCAGGGAGCTTGCCTCAGTGTATTCACATTGGGCCAGCTATGCCATAGGCCCGAACCCTAATCTAGCTTTGGTTTTTAAACTTCTGTCCCAAGAGTCCTGGGCCAGAAGACCTCCAGATAGAGAACTTCAGAGCCACACATAGAACTCTGCCTGCCCTCCAAAAGGAAACTGTGTTCTATGAGCTGCACAAAACCCAAGATTAGGAGATACCTGCATGACCATCGAGGCCACCCCCACTTACTAAACCTGTCCCTGGACACTAACACACATTCTGCCCCTCAACCTGAGCCCCGACTTCTAGTAATCTCCCACTTAGCCAGCCCCAGAGTCAGCATATTGGACCTGATAGGCCCCTAGTCCCTAATCCTTACCATAGGTTGGGTTTTCAGACATCCATTCTTAGAGAACTGCTCTCAAATCCCTCCATATGTTGGATCCCTGAGCCATACAACAGGACTCCACTGTTCCCCAGAATATTACCATACTATTTGGAGCTGCTCAAAACCCCCAGTGCAAGGGTAACTTCATGGCCCAAGGAGGCCACCCACACATAGGACAACCCTAGTGGACACAAATTCTAGTCTGAGCAAATGCCTAACACTCTCCCTAACTTCAGAATCCAGGGACCTAGCATCAGCATCTGCAGATCAGTGATCAATTCCCTAGACCATCATCATAAACTTAGCTTGGGTTTTCAGACCACTGTCCCCAGAGAATAGAAACACAAGCCCTCCACACTGGGGACTCTGGAGCCACACAGAGGATGATCACTGCACTCCAGAAGGAAACCATTCCCCAGGGAGCTGCCAAACACCCTAGATTAGGGTGAATGTGCATGGCCACCAATACCACCCAACTTTCGTACGTCACCCTGGACGCTAAAGTACAGTCTGACACAACCTGAGTTCTGTTCTCCAATCAACCGCCGGGACAGCGGCACAGAGCCAGCAGAATAGAAATGCCATGCTCCTAGGCCCCTATGGTTAGCAGGCATCAATACCCAGAACCTTCCTCAAATCCCTCCACATGGGGACCCCTGAGCCACAAAACAGAACTCCTTCCCCCCCAGAAGAAACCTTGGTTTTTGGAGCTTTGTAAACCTCTCAGAGTTGGAAGAATCCAGTGTTACCCTGAGGCCACACCCACTTTTGCAAATGTCTGCAGTATTTGAAAAAGCCATTACCTGGGGTTTTTGGAAGCCAGAGCCCCAGGAAGTAGGCAAGCAGCAAGAGACCATCTTTCTGTATCAGATGTCTCCAGCCATGTAACTCTGGTGCTGAACTACACTAGAATGTGGGCGCCTGGTTGAGGGGTTCCAAATTCTGTTGGGGTCTCTGGTCAAGGAAGTGACCTCACTGGCTGAGATCACGTACTCAAGTCCACCCTGGATTATCACCTACACAAACAGTGCTCAATGCTGCTGTCTGCTCATCTCATTTCTGCATATAAAGCCACATCTGTATGTAGGGACACCAACACACCCCTCTCCACCGACCCCCAGGGAAAGGCTGAGTGCAGCCAGGGCCCCACATGGCTTCAGACACAACTCTCCACTCTTAACTGTTTTGGTCCCTGGATAAGGCATTATCCCTGTCAAGGGTGGTCTGCATCTCATCTGTAAAATAAAGATGATTCTAGCATGGACTTCCTCCAGATGTCCATAGGCATATGTGGAATATTGTCTATGATATTGTAGGAGTGGTGTCACATGTAGATTACTCCAAGCACATTTCCCTCCTCTTCTCACTTTGTCTGCCTCTGCTACTCGTTAGATCCCACCCTACAGTCCCTGATGGTGTGTGTGTGTGTGTGTGTGTGTACAATCATTCTTGTGGGCACTCAGCTGTTCATTAGTGCTCACATTCTGGAGTCCCAGAAGGTGACAGTCCCATCTACAGAGAGGTGGGCCATAGTTTCCCAAGAACTTAGGCTTTCTAATTTGCAAAGAAAACACTTAAAAAGGGATTATAGCCTTAGCCTTGATGGTCAGAATCCACCCTTACCACTAGAGACTGCATATCCTGAGCTGAGAGCTATTACCTCGTTTCCAATGAGTGTCATGTGGATAGGGGTACACTCAGTGGGTTGCCATGACCTGGGCTCCCCCTCAGTCAAGATCTTGCTGGAATGCCTCCTGTCTACGATATCAATGCTCACCCTCAACCTGAAACCCTCTCCATATCTCTAGCCCCTGCCTTCCACACAACGTTTTCCAGAGCCCTCAAGTGATTGGATGATGCATCCAGGGCCCCAAATTTGAAGACACTCACAAAGAGCTGGGTTCATGTCTGCTTCAGCTTTCTTACCATCTGTGATTCTTGGCAAGGCACTAACCCTGCAGGGGTCTTCACCTTCTCTCAAAGGTTCCATGAAAACACATATCCGGTGTAAACATCTTTGTAACCCTGTCTCTTGGAATGTTGTCTGGACTTAGAGATTCCATCCATTCCACAGAACATGGCCACATGATGAAAAAGCTCCATCTGAGATTTAGTTCTAGAATCTCATTGGCCATCCCCATTTTGCCTCTGACCCGTGTTCTCTCTCATTCTATCTTTGAATACAAGCCCCTATGTTGAACCCTGACACACACATGAGCACGTGCCCTAGCAAAGAGAGTTCCTCTGATGCCTGAGACCATGACTGGGGATGTGCCCTATGGCCACAGTGGTGGAATTTATGTGCCCTGGAGCACCCAGAGTGGAACAGACTGAGGCTTCTTTCTGAGACGGAGGTCTGGGTGCAGTTTGTTTACTTCTAAACCTCCAAAGAACTGCCAAAATCTGCCAAAGAGAGAAAAACAAAACAAAACATGAAACAAAAAACTCCAGTGAACAAAATCCTGAACAACCGGTTTCCTCAGAGCTCAGTCCCTTGATACTGGGTAGGAGGACTCAACTCTAGCAAGACTGCGGAAAAATCAAGCTGCAGGCCCTTACCTCAGAAAGCCAACCAAAAACAAAAACAACAAAAAAAAAAAAAAACAAGAGGGCAAACACCACTACTTCATAGATACAAATTTTTAATTCATTCCCACTATTATGTTCTTTTCAATGTTTTAAATAATTTTAACCTATATACCATCACAAAGAAGCTTCAGTAAAACAAATTCCATAATAATACTTAAATTGAACTTTTTTGAACATAACTGTGTTTTTCTTAAGCTTTCCTCTTTTTAAATTTTTTTATTTATTTTTTTAATATTCATATAGATATGCTTCAAAGTAATCCCCTTTTCCCAATCAATACTACTACTATATATAAACCAGCTTAACCCTCTTCATCTCAGGAAATTTGAGTCCTTTAACAAAGATATCTCTTGTCGTCAAGATAGATATATTTGTTTAAGATAAAGAGAATTTATAACCACCCTCCCATTTTTCTTCTGTTACTGTTTCTGTGTATTTGTTTTTGCTCTGGTGTATATAAATCTTATATGGGGTTCATTTTGGCTGCGTTTTTTTTTTTTCCTTGTCATTTTTTTTTTTCTTTTTGTTTGTTCATTTTGGTTTGTATACTTTATAAATCTTACCTTTGGGCCCCTTTCAGGCTGGTTCTTCTCCCTTTTTTTTTTTTTTTTTTTCTTTTTCTCTCTCTCTCTCTCGCTATTTCTTTCTTTTTGGTGGGGACACCCTATAGCTAAGAAGTGTTCCAGAGTGCATATTGCCTGCAACAGGGTTTATACATTCTATTACACATCCCTTCAGCCACTTCTAACCAAAATACTAGGAGGAGGAATGCCCAACAGAGAAAAAATTCAGAAACTATGCCCTATCCATCAGAGATATTGGATATGGACATAAACAGTATGTGGGAAAGGGAATTCAGGCTAACAATTATCCAGGCAATGGCTAGGTTGGAGAAAGCCTTTGATGACAAAATGGAATTGATTAGGGCAGAAGTGAAAGCCACCAGAGATGATGTTAACAATGCTCTCAATGAGTTCCAATCTAATCTAAATTCTCTAACAGCTAGGGTAATTGAGGCAGAAGGTAGAATTAGTGATCTAGAGGACAAACTGATAGAGCAAAAAAATCAGGAGGAAGCCTGGAACAAACAGATTAGAAGACATGAAAAGAGAATTAGGCAAATAAATGACGCTATAAAATGTTTCAATGTCAGAGTTATTGGAATCTCTGTGGGGGAGGAGAAAGAAAGAAGACTAGGGGATATAGTTGAACAAATTCCCCATGAAAATTTTCCCAGCCTGGAGAATGGAACCAGCGTTCATTTACTAGAGGCAGAAAGGTCTCCCCCAAGATCATAGAATCTAGAAAGACCTTGAAACCCCTGCTTGTGAAACTGATGATTCATAATTGTAGACAGGAGCTCTTGAAAGCAGCTAGGTGGAAGAGATTCCTTATGTACAGAGGAAAGACCATCTGAATAACGTCCTACCTGTCCACAGAAACCTGGCAAGCCAGAAAGGACTAGGAAGATGTATTCAGGGCACTAAATGAGAAGAACATGGCCAAGAATAATTTATCCAGCAACACTGACATTCAAAATATATGGAGAGATAAAGAGCATCCATGACCAGCAAGGTTCAAAAGAGTATGTACCACCAATCTGGCACTACATGAAATATTAAGGGGAGTTCTATACAAGAGGAAAAAAAAAAAAAAACAAGAATATCATTGAACAGAAATTTATGGAAACAATCTATAGAAACAAAGACTTCACAGGTAACACGATGTCAATAAAAAAGTATCTCTCAATAATTACTCTCAACATGAATGGCATAAATGCACCCATAAAATGGCACAGGGTTGCAGATTGGATAAAATGACAGGATCCATGTATATGTTGTCTACAAGAGTCCCATTTTGAACCTAAAGGTACATCCAGACTGAAAGTGAAGGGATGGAGAAGAATATTTCATGCCAATGGGCCTGAAAAGAAGGCTGGGGTAGCGATTCTCATATCAGATAAATTAAATTTTAAACTAAATACTGTAGTCAGAGATACAGAAGGACACTAAATCATTCTTAAAGGTTCTATCCACCAAGAAGATCTAACAATTGTAAATATTTATGCCCCCAATATGGGAGCAGCCAACTACATAAGACAACTGTTAATCAAGATAAAGAGTCATACTGATATGAATACATTAATAGTAGGGGATCTTAACATGCCATTCTCAGTAATAGATCATCCAAGCAGAAAATCAATAAAGAAACAAGAACATTAAATGACACATTGGACCAGATGAACCTCATAGATATATACAGAACATTACACCTTCAAACGACAGAATACTCATTCTTCTCGAGTGCACATAGAACCTTCTCCAGAACAGACCACACACTGGGTCACAAATCAGGGCTCAACCGATACCAAAAGATTGAGATTATTCCCTGCATATTCTCAGATCACAATGTTTTGAAAATGAAGCTCAACCACAAGGAAAAGTTTGGAAGGGATTCAAACACCTGGAAGCTAAAGACCACCTTGCTTAAGAATGCTTGGATCAACCAGGAAATAAAATAACTTAAATAATTCATGGAAACCAATGAGAATGAAGACACATTGGTGCAAAACCTATGGGATCCAGCAAAGGTGGTCCTAAAGGGGAAATACATAGCCATCCCAGCTTGTGACTTGAATCCTACAATATGGCCTTCTCTGTCTGGCTATAGAATATAAGAAAGATTATAATTTTTCATTGTTTTATAAAAGTAACATTTTATTACAAACGAATGTTCCTGAAATAACTACCATCACGGGAAGCCCCAAAATAAACTATTCTCGTTATCTGGGGTAATGTTGCCTTTCATAAGGATACCTTGAATGACAAAAAGCGGGGAAAAATCTGGGTCCATGAGACACCTTTAAATTCTTTCATTTTCCTGCATAGGCCATGTTTAAATAATTCTAGTGGGCAAATTATAAAAAATATTAAAAGCACATCTTAAATTTTCCCATTTATTACTAACAATTCAAGTAATAAACAGTTCTTTAGTTTTAAGCCAGACTGTGTTTATGTAGCAAAATAATGATTTCATATGACAAAATGAGGACAAGTTCCTTCTCCATGAAATAATGACCTATAATGGTTTTGTCCCAATTCCAATGATTTTCCATCTGGGTTGTGTGTGAGCTTGTATGTGTGTGTGTGTGTGTGTGTGTGTGTGTGTGTGTGTGTGTGTGTTATGCTGTGGGGGGAAGTGGTGAGAGTTTTCAGGCTGGGCTCTTCTACCCGATATACCCACAGTGGACAGGCACTGTCATTGCTTTCCTCTTGGGCATTCTCTGTGACAGCACTCAAAGACCCACCGTTGAACAGCTGAGCTTTTTCCAATTATTTGACTCCATCATTCAAGTGATAAGTACGTCTCTGCCACAAATCTCTGTTTCTTTCTGTCTGATTCCTACAAGCTTCACCACTTGAACACTTTAATTCAGGGACATTCCCCTTGTACTGATGGCGTTGGAGGTGTTTGACAATCAAGGGAGTGAGAAGGTCCATGGAGGAGGGCTCTGGGCTCCTGAAAGACCACATGAAGGAGCTCAGTCTCCAATCTGAAGATCCACTCAGCACTATCATGTGAGGAAATCTATGGCAACATGCCACCATAATTTACAGAGTTATTTGGTAGTTCAGCATAACATAATATACATACAACATGTTGAAATAAGCAAGCAAACTTCGATAGTTATCAGCCTAGAGCCTAGAGAAAATGACCAAAGAAGCAACTGGCTTCCTCAGTCAGTAGGGCATGAGGTACTTGATCGCAGGGTCATGAGTTTGAGTCCCACATGGAATACAAAGGTGATGTAGGAAGTAAAAGAAAACAACAGGACTTACACATGATCCAATCAATTGGGCTTGGACAATAGAGCTGGTCTGTGGTGTGCTGGATCCTTTCTCCTGTTCCTTCAGCCACTGGGCCCTGAGCACTCAGGTGGTGCCAGTGCTTATTAGGAAACCAGTTCCTCCCACTAGGTGATCAGGGTTTATAGGGGTAGATGAACAAACATGAACTGAAAAGGTGAATGGAAAGAGCATTTGCTCCATAAGAAAAGAGCAAGGGACTACAACTAGGTCCTGAGCTCCACCAGTTGAGGGCTCCAACAAGGCTCTGTGAGATGACATTGAGAATTCCTGTGGCAGGAAAACAAGGAGGCAGCTATGCCGAAATCTAGTGTATTTAGCCAGGCAGAGGGTACCATGTTGCAGAGGATTGGAAGAATATGATGTTCCCACAGTGGCGTTAGAAAGGAGGCCAGAGTGATTAGTGGAAGCTGAAGAGGGGAGAAGAGAGTTAAGGGAGAAGGGTTACAGCCTGGGGCAGTTGGACAATATCAGTAACCCACTCCTAGTGCTGTGTGACAACATTACCCAACACTCGGTGGCTTAACCAACAATCACTGTCTCACAGTCTTAGATGAGATTTTATGTTCAGGAATCCAGCAGTGCTCAGCTGGGGGCTATTGCCAGAGGCTATTGCCAGAGCCCCTCGTACTTTGGGGTTGTTGAAAACACCAAGGCAGGACCTGCTTCTTTGAGAACCTGACTTCAGTTAGGGGTTTTGGCAGATTCATACCATCTCAACATGTGGCCATGTTCTGTGAAATGGAAGGAATCATTATGTCCAGACCACACCCATGAGACAGGGTTACACAAAGATGATTAAACAGGATATGAGATTTCAGGGAAACACTGAGAGAAGTGAACACTGCTGCATGGTTAGTGACTTGTCCAGAATCACAGACTTTTAGAAGGTTGAACCAGGCATGAGCCCAGCTCTTTGTGAGTGTCCTCAAAGTTGGGGCCCTGGATGTACATAGGACTCACTGCAGGGCTCTGGAAAAAGTTGTGTTGAAGGCAGGGGCTACAGATATGGAGATGGTTCCAGGGTGAGAGAGAGCATTGATATCATAGACAGGAGGCATTCCATGAAGTTCTTGTCTGAGGGGGAGTCCATGTCATGGCAACTCACTGTGTGAACCCTTATCCACATCACACCCATTGGAAAGGATTTAATGGCTCTCAGCACAGGATATGAAGTCTCTATTGGTAAGGGTCGATTCTGACCATCAAGCACCAAAGCTCCAATCCTTCTTAGGGTTTGCTTTGAAAATTAGAAAGCCTAAGGTCTTAGGAAAGTATGGCCCACCCCACTGTAGATGGGGCTGTCACCTTCTCGGACGCCAGAATATGAGCACTGATGAACAGATCTGTGCCCACAAGAGCGACTGTGCATTCACTCACACACCCACACACACATCACACACACACTCACTCACACTCACACTCACCATTAGGGACTGTAGGGTGGGATCTGACGAGTAGCAGACTTAGATAAATTGAGGAGGAAAATGTGCTTGGAGGTATTTCCTGCGTGGGACACCACTCCTCCATATCATACATATTATCCCACATATGCTAGTGGACATATGGTGGAAGTCCATGCTACAATCATCTGTATTGTACAGACATAGCAGATCATCCCTGTTAGGCATAATGACTTATCCAGGTCACAAACAGGTAATAGTGGAGATTTGTCTGAAGCCAGGTGGGGCCCTGAATCCACTCAGCCCTTCCTTGGGGGCCTGTGGATAGAGGTGTATTTGTCCCTGTGTACAGATATGACTTGCATGCAGAAAGGAGATGAGCAGATGGCAGCCCTGAGCACTGTTTGTATAGTTTATAATCTAGCATGGATTTGGGTAGGTGATCTCAGGCAGAGTAGTTATATCCTTGACCACAGACCCCAATAGAATTGAACACTGCAACCAGGCGCCCACATTCTACTGTAGTCCACTACCAGAGTTCCTAGGCTAGGAACATCTATACAGAAAGATGTACTCTTGCTTTTTTGCCAACATATGGGTTTCTGGCTCCAGAATCCCCAGGGGAATGGCTTTTTCACCTGCTGCATACATTGCCACCAACCTCGCCCCCAATGCCTCAGGCATTTTGTAGGAGGTTCTATATGCTTTAGCAGAGCAGTTGATGCCTGAAAACTAACCTAGGGTTAGGATAAGAGCCTAGGGGCATGGCATATCCAATCTGCTGTCTCTGGGGAAAGTAGGGATGGTGACTAATTGGAGGACAGGACTCAGGTTGTGTCAAACTGTGCATTAAAGTTCAGGGTTGAGTACGAAAGTGGGGTGGCATCGGGGCAGTGCGTGTTTCCCCTAATCTGGGGGTTTTGTGTAGCTCACAGGGCATGTTTCCTTCTGGAGGACAGGGAGAGGCCTGTGGTGTGAGTCCTGCGTCCCCAACCTGGAAGTTTTGGTCCTGGACTCTTGAAAAAGACGTCTAAAATCCAAGTTAGGGTTTGGGCTAAGGCTTTGGCATGGCAGGCCCTATCTGCAGATGCTGAGACGACCTCCCCAGTATCTGAAGTTATGGCGAGTGTCAGGATTTCACTCAGACTAGAATTTATGACACTGGGCCACCATGTGTGGAGGTGGCCTCCTGAGTACATGGAGTTTCTTCTGCTCAGGGGGTTTGGGGCAATTCCAAATGGCAAGATTTCATTATGGGGCCTGGTGGAGTCCTATTGTATGTCTCATGGTCACCCAAATGGAGGGATTTATGAGCAGAGCTCTGGATATGGATGCCTGAAAACCCAAGTTAGGATTAGCATTAGGGACTAGGGGCATAGCAGATCTGATCTGCTGACTCTCAGACCAGCTATATGGGTAGCTGACTGGAGGTCACGGCTCAGGCTGAGGGACAGAATGTGTATTAGTGTCCAGGGACAGGTTACTTAAATGGGGGTGGCCTCGTTGGACATGCAGGTTTCTCCTAATCTGGGGATTTTGTGCAGCTCTATAGAGCATGGTTTCCTTCTGGAGGGCAGGCAGAGTCCTATGATATGGTTCTGGAGCTCTCTATCTGGAGGGCTTGTGGGCCAGGCTCTTGGACGAAGTCTGAAAACCCAAGCTAGGATTAAGTTTGGTGCCTAGGGCCTGGCCTTCCTAATCTGCAGAGGTTGAGGCAAGCACCCTGTCATGTAAGTTTATTGCGAGTTTTGGGCGTTCGCTCATGCTGGAGTTTGTGTCCATGAGTTTGCCAAATATGGGGGTAGCCTAACATGGCCTTGGAGGTTACTAAAGTCCTGGAGATTTTGAGCGCCTCCAATTTGTAAGGTTTTATTCTGCGGGACAGGAGGGACCAGGTTTATGGCTCAGGGGTCACTCACACGGAGAGATTTGAGCCAAAGTCTTGGTATGGATTCCTGAAAACCCAACCTAAGGTTAGGATTAGGTCCTAGGTGCATGCACACACAATGAGCTGTCTCTGGAGGGAGCTACCTGGGGGACTCAGTTGTAAATGGAGCACAGGGTGAGCTCACAATGCAAGTTTGTGTCCAGTGCGATCTCAGGAGGGTGTGGCCTTGGCCATGCTGGTATCTCCTACTTTCAGGGTTTTACACAACTCCAACAGCTAGAAATCCTTTTGGAGGATAGGAGAAGTTCTGTTTCCTGACTCAGGGTTATTCCACATGGAGGGATTTGAGACCAGACCACTGGGGACATATGTATGAAACACAAACTAGTGTGAGAATGAGGGCTTAGGAGCAGGGCAGGTCTGATCTTCTGGCTCTTGGGCTAGCTACATGTGTGGCAGAGTGGAGGTCGAGTCTCATGATGAATGACAGAATGTGTATTAGTGTCCAAAACTGGCTTCTGTATCTGTATATGGGAGGGGCCTCAGAGGTTGTACATGTTTCTCCTAATCAGGGTGTTTTGTGCAGCTCCATAGGGCACGGTTTCCTTTTGAAGGGCAGGGAAAGTCCTGTGGTTATAGCTCCTGAGTCCCCATTCTGGAAGACTTGTGGGCCAGGATACTGGAGAAAGAAGTCTGAAAACCCGAATTAGGGTTAGAGTTAGGGTTAGGGCCCAGGGCATGGCAGGCCCAATCAGAAGAAGCTGTGGTGAGGACCCCAGGATGTGAAGTTAGGGCAGTGTCATGCATTCTCTCAGACCACAATTTGTGATTGCTAGGGCCACCATATTTTGAGGTGGCCTCCTGAGGACATAGCAAGGTTTCATTCTGGAGGGCAGTTGGAGTGCTGCTGTTCGGCTCTAGGGTCCCCCATATGGAGGGATTCGAGCAGGCCTCTGGGCATGGATACCTGAAAACTAAAGCTAGGGTGAGGGTTACCACTTAGGGGCATGGCAGGTCCAACCTGCAACCTTGGAACCAGCTACGTGGGTGTCTGTCTGGAGGTAGGACTCAGGTTGAGGGAAGAATTGTATTAGTGTCCAGCACTGGCTTTCATAAATGGGGGTGGCTTGGGGTCTCTTCGAAGCTGTCTCATAATCTGGGGGTTTCATGCAGCTCCATAGGGCACATTTTCCTTCAGGAGGGCAGGCTGAGTCCTGTGTTGTGACTCCAGTGTTCCCTGTCTATAGGGCTTGTGGACCAGGACTCTGAGAACAGAAGTGTGAAATCCCAAGCTAAGGTCAGGGTTAGGGCCTAGGGCAAGGCAGGCCCAATCTACCGATGTTGAGGCAAGCTCCCCAGGATCTGAGGTTAAGGCAAGATGTGAGGCGGTCACTCAACCTGGAGCTTGTGTCCATGAGAACCATCAATTTTGGGGGTGGCTTCACGGGGCCATGAAGTTTTCCAAAGCTCTGGGTTTTTTGTGCAGTTCCAAATAATTTGGTTTATTCTGGGGTACACGTGGTGTCCTGTTTTATGGCTCAGGGATCCCCCATATGGAGAGATACGAGAGCAGGGATCCGCATATGGATTCCTTAAAACCCAACCTAGGGTTTGGGTTAGGGACTAGAGTCATGTCAGGTCTGATATGCTGACTCTGGGACCAGATACCTGGGTGGCTGACTGGAGGTCGGGGCTCAGGCTGAGGGACAGAATGTGCATTAGTGTCCTAACCCAGGTTCCGAAATTGGGGGTGACCTCTTTGGCCGTGCAGAATTCTCATAATCTGGGGGTGTTTGCAGCTCCCTAGAGCACCGTTTCTGCTGACGGGCAGGCAGAGTCCTGTGCTGTCGTCCAGAGTTCTCTATATGGAGGGCTTATGGGCCAGGACTCTTGGGATGGAACTCTAAAAACCCAAGCTAGTGTTAGTATTAGGGCCTAGGGCATGGCTGGCCAGATCTGCAGCCTGAGGCAAGCTCCCTGGGATATAAAATTAGACCGAGTGTCATGCATTGGCTCAGGCTGAACTTTGTGTCCATGCATTCTGCCAAATATGGGGGAAGCCTCATGTGGCCATGGAGGTTATTACAGCCCTGCTGGTTTTTCGCAGCTCCAATTAGCAAGATATATTTTACCAGACAGGAGGAGTCCAGTTTTATGGCTCAGGTGTCCAGCATAAGGAGGGATTCACGAACAGAGTTCTATGTATGGATGCTTGACAACCCGACCTAGGGTTAGGAATAGGGCCTGGGGCATGGCATATCCGATCTGCTGGCTCTAGGGCGAGCTGTCCCAGTGGTTGATTGGAGAACAGGAATCACGTTGTGTCAGATTCCAAATTAGTGTCCACAGTGGGGTACAAAATTGGGGTTGCTTCAGGGGCCATGCGCATTTCCATAATCTTGGGGTTTTGTGCAGCTCCAAAGGGCACAGTTTCTTTCTGGAGGGCAGGCCGAGTCATATTGTGTGGTTCCTGAGTTCTGTATCTAGAGTACTTGTGGGCCAGGACTCTTGGATGGAAGTCTAAAAACCCAAGCTAGGGTTAGGATTAGGGCCTAGGCATAGATAGCTCGACCTGCAGATGCTGAGGGAAGCTCCATGGATTGTGAATTTAGGGTGAGTGTCAGGTGTTCACTCAACCTGGGCTTTGTGTCCATGATTTCTGCCAAATATGGGGGTCATGTACCCATGGAGGTTACTACAGCCTGTTATTTTGCACAGCTCCAATTAGCAAGGTTTTATTCTGCAGGACAGGAGGAGTCCTGTACTATTGCTCAGAGTCACCGATATGGAAGGATTTGAACCAAGGCTCTGGGTATGGGTTCCTGAAAACCCAATGTAGGGTTAGGATTAGGACCTAGGATCATTGCATGCCCTATCAGCTATCTCTGGGGAGTGCTACCTTGGGGACTGAGTTGTAAGCGCAGCTCAGGCTGAGGTTCACAAATCGGCTTCTGTCCAGCGAGTCCTCCGAAACTGGGGTGGTCTGGGCCATGCAGATGTCTCTTGCTCTGAGAATTTTACACAGCTCCAAACTGCAAGAATTCCTTTAGGAGGGCAGGAAAAGTCCCGTTTTCTGGTTCAGGGATCTCCCATATGGAGGGATTTGAATGTAGACCGCTGGGGACAGATAGCTGAAAACACAAGCTAGGGAGATAATTGGGGACTAGGGGCAGGGTAGGTCTGATCTTTTGGCTCTTGGGCTAACTACGTGGGTAGTCGAGTGGAGGTCCTGTCTCAGGGTGTGTGACAGAATGTGTATTAGCGTCCAGTGAGGGCTTCCTAAATGGGGGTGACCTCAGAGGCCATGTATGTTTCTCTTAATCTAGGGGATTTTGTGCAGCACCATAGGGCACAGTTTCCTTCTGGAGGGCAGGGCGAGTCCTGTGGTGTGGCTCCTGAGTCCCCAGTCTGGAAGGCTTGTGGGCCAGGACTCTGGGAAAGAAGTCTGAAAACCCAAGCTAGGGTTTGGGAAAGGTCCTAGGGCATGGCAGGTCGGATCTGCAGATGCTATGTTGAGCTCCTCAGTATCTGAGCTCAGGGCAAATGTTAGGTATCCACTCAGACTACAGTTTGTGACTACTAGGGCCACCGAAAGTTTGTCCTCCTGTGGACATGGAGGCTTCTCCTGCATTGGGGTTTTGTGCAATGCCCATTAACAAGGTTTCATTATAGGGGGCAGGTGGAGTCTTCTTGTACGGCTCTAGGGTACCAATTTGGAGGGATCCATGAGCAGGCCTCTGGGCATGCATGCCTAGAAACACAACATAGGGTTAGAGATAGGGCCTAGGGTCATATCAGCTCCAATCTGCAAACTCTGGCTTGTGGATAAGGACTCTTAGGACAGAAGTCTGAAAACCCAATCTAGGTCTAGGGTTTGGGCCTAGGGCATGGCAGGCCCAACGTACAGACCCCGAGGCAAGCTCCCCGAGAATAAAAATTAAGGCGAGGCTTAGGAGGTCGCTCAGGCTGGAGTTTGTGTCCATGCCATCCACTGCATGTGAGGTGGGCTCATGCGGCCTTGGAGGTTTCTCCTGCGCAGGCTTGTGCGCAGTTTCAAACAGTTTGGTCTATCCGGGAGATAGCTGGTGTCCAGTTTTATCACTTAGTTTTATCACTCAGGGTCCTCCATATGGAGGGATTTGAGACCAGGTTTCCACATATGGATGCCTGAAAACCCAAGCTATTATAAGGGTTATGTCCTAGTGGCACATCAGTCCTTATATCCTGGTTCTGGGGTGAGCTACCCATTGGGCTTTGTTGAAAACGGGGCTCAAGCTAAGGGTCACAACGGGTATTTGTGCCCAGGGCGGCCTGCAAAATTGGGCATGGCCTCAGGGCCTTTACAGGTTTCTTCCAAATCTGAGGGTTTTACATAGCTCCAAAAGCACAGTTTCCTTCTGGGGGACAGGAGAAGTTCTTTTTGTCACTCAGCGGTCCCCTGTATGAGGTATTCGAGAGGAGGGCGATTGTGGATGCCTGAAAACCAAACCTAGGGTTAGGAATAGGGATTAGCGCATGACAGGTCCGGTCTGCTGGCTCTGGGGCCAGCTGTCCTGGTGGCTGATCAGAGGACGGGACAAAGATTGTGTTAGACTGCATATTAGTGTCCATGGTAGTGTATGAAACTGGGGTGGCATAGTGGGCCGTGCACGTTTTCCCCAATCTAGGGGTTTTGTGCAGCTCCAAGGGCACAGTTTCCTTCTGGAAAGCATGGAGAGTCCTGTGGTGTGACCTCAGAGTCCCCAATCTGGAGGGCTTGCACTCTAGGACTCAAGTAATGGAATTCTAAAAACCCAAGCTCAGTGTAAGGTTAGGGCCTAGGCATGAGTCCACAATATGCAGATGCTGAGGCAAGCTCCCCAGACTATGAAGTTAGAGTGAGTGTCAGGCATTCACTCAGAGCAGACTAGAATTTGGGTCCACTAGGGGTGCCGAATGTGTGGGTGGCCTCCTAGTGCCATGGAGCTTTCTCCTGTTCTGGGGGTCCTGCACAGCTCCAAATAACATGGTTTCCTTCTCGGAGAGAGGTGGAGTCCTGTTGTATGGCTCAGGGATCCCCATATGGAAGGAATTGTGAGCAGGGCTCTGGGTATGGATGCCAGAAAACCCAACCTAGGGTTAGCATTAGGGACAAGGGGCGTGGCAGAATGATCTGCGAGTCATCTGATCTGAGATCATCTGTGGCAAGCTATATAGGTGGCTGACTGGAGGACAGGGTTCATGCTGTGGGACTGAATGTGCATTAGGGTCCAGGGTCGGGTTCCATATGTCGGGGTGGCTTCATTGACCTTCATGTTTCTCCTAATCTTGGGATTTTGTGCAGTTCCATTAAGCACGGTTTCCTCTGTATGTTAAGCAGATCCCATGGTGTGGCTCTGCAGTTGTCTCTAGGAGGGCTTGTGGGCCATGACCTTGGGACTGACCTCTAAAAACCAAAGTCAGGCTAGAGTTAGGGCCTAGGAATGGCAGCCCAATCTTAGAGGCTGAGGCAATCTCCTGGGGATCTAGGTTAAGTGAGTGTCAGGAGGTCGCTCCAGTTGGATTTTTTGTCCATGACATCTGCTGAGTGTGTGGGTGGCCTCATGGGGCCATGGAGTCTGCTCCTGCTTTGAGGTTTTTGCACAGTTCCGAATAGTTTGGTGTATTCTGGGAGATAGGGCTATCCTGTTTTATGGCTCAGTGGTTTCCTGTATGGAGGGACTTGAGAACAGGTCTCTGGGAATAGATGCCTGAAAACCCAACCTACGTTTAGGATTAGGAACAAGAGGTATGGCAGGCCTTATATCCTGGATCTGGGATGAGCTAC